>NW_020256262.1:0-1083 GCF_003255815.1 Theropithecus gelada
AGAACACAAAGAAGTTTCTCAGAAAGCTTCTTTCTCTTTGTTATCGGAGGATATTTCGTTTGGCCCTATAGTCTTCAAAGAGAAAGAAGCTTTCTGAGAAACTTCTTTGTGTTCTGTGAAATCATCTCACAGAGTTACAGCTTTCCTCTCAAGAAGGCTTTGTCTAAGTCAGCTCTTAGGAATTGGCAAAGTGATATTTGGAAGCCCATAGAGGGCTATGGTGAAAAAGGATTTATCCTCATATGAAATCTGGAAAGAAGCTTTCTGAGAAACTGCTCTGTGATGTGTGACTTCCACTCACAGAGGTACATCTGTATTTCGTGGATCTCTTTGCTAGCCTTATTTCTGTGGAATCTGAGAACAGATATTTCCGATCCCTTTGAAGACTATAGTGCCAAAGGAAATATCCTCCGATAACAAAGAGAAAGAAGCTTTCTCAGAAACTTCTTTGTGTTCTGTGAAATCATCTCACAGATTACAGCTTTTCCCTCAAGACGACTTTCGCTAAGACAGTTGTTCTGGAATTGGCAAAGTGATATTTGGAAGCTCATAGAAGGCTATGGTGAAAAAGGAAGTATCCTCAGATGATATCTGGAAAGAAATTTTCTGAGAAACTGCTCTGTGAGGTGTGACTTCCACTGACAGAGTTACATCTGTATTTCTGTGATATCTGTGAACAGATATTTCGGATTCCTTTGAAGACTATAGGGCCAAAGGAAATATCCTCCGGTAACAAAGAGAAAGAAGCTTTCTGAGAAACTTCTTTGTGTTCTGTGAAATCATCTCACAGAGTTACAGCTTTCCCCTCAGGAAGCCTTTCGCTAAGACAGTTCCTGTGGAATTGGCAAAGTGATATTTTGAAGCCCATAGAGGGCTACGGTGAAAAAGGCAATATCCTCAGCTGAAATCTGGAAAGAAGCTTTCTGAAAAACTGCTTAGTGTTCTGATAATTCATCTCACAGAGTTACATCAGTATTCCATGGATCCCTTTGATAGCCTTATTTCTGTTAAATCTGAGAACAGATATTTCGGATCCCTTTGAAGACTATAGGGCCAAAGGAAATATCCTCCGGTAAAAAAGAG
>NW_020256263.1:0-1083 GCF_003255815.1 Theropithecus gelada
CCCATTATTATTGTATGGGAGTCTAAGTCTCTTTGTAAGTCTCTAAGGACTTGCTTTATGAATCTGGGTGCTCCTGTATTGGGTGCATATATATTTAGGATAGTTAGCTCTTCCTGTTGAATTGATCCCTTTACCATTATGTAATGGCCTTCTTTGTCTCTTTTGATCTTTGATGGTTTAAAGTCTGTTTTATCAGAGACTAGGATTGCAACCCCTGCTTTTTTTTGTTCTCCATTTGCTTGGTAAATCTTCCTCCATCCCTTTATTTTGAGCCTATGTATGTCTCTGCGTGTGAGATGGGTCTCCTGAATACAGCAGACTGATGGGTCTTGACTCTTTATCCAGTTTGCCAGTCTGTGTCTCTTAATTGGAGCATTTAGTCCATTTACATTTAAGGTTAAGATTGTTATGTGTGAACTTGATCCTGCCATTATGATATTAACTGGTTATTTTGCTCATTAGTTGATGCAGTTTCTTCCTAGCCTCGATGGTCTTTACATTTTGGCATGTTTTTGAGATGGCTGGTACCGGTTGTTCCTTTCCATGTTGAGTGCTTCCTTCAGGGTCTCTTGTAAGGCAGGCCTAGTGGTGACAAAATCTCTAAGCATTTGCTTATCTGTAAAGGATTTTATTTCTCCTTCACTTATGAAACTTAGTTTGGCTGGATATGAAATTCTGGGTTTAAAATTCTTTTCTTTAAGAATGTTGAATATTGGCCCCCACTCTCTTCTGGCTTGGAGAGTTTCTGCCGAGAGATCTGCTGTGAGTCTGATGGGCTTCCCTTTGTGGGTAACCCGACCTTTCTCTCTGGCTGCCCTTAAGATTTTTTCCTTCATTTCAACTTTGGTGAATCTGGCAATTATGTGTCTTGGAGTTGCTCTTCTCGAGGAGTATCTTTGTGGCGTTCTCTGTATTTCCTGGATTTGAATGTTGGCCTGCCCTACTAGGTTGGGGAAGTTCTCCTGGATGATATCCTGAAGAGTGTTTTCCAACTTGGTTCCATTTTCCCCCTCACTTTCAGGCACCCCAATCAGACGTAGATTTGGTCTTTTTACATAATCCCATACTTCTTGCAGGCTTTGT
>NW_020256264.1:0-355 GCF_003255815.1 Theropithecus gelada
CTAAGACAGTTCTTGTGGAATTGGCAAAGTGATATTTGGAAGTCCATAAAGGGCTATGGTGAAAAAGGAAATATCCTGGTACGAAATCTGGAAAGAAGGTTTCTGAGAAACTGCTTAGTGTTCTGTTAATTCATCTCACAGAGTTACTTCTGTATATCGTGGATCCCTTTGCTAGCCTTATTTCTATGGAATCTGAGTACAGATATTTCGGATCCCTTTGAAGACCATACGGCCTAAGGAAATATCCTCCGATAACAAAGAGAAAGAAGGTTTCTGAGTAAATTCTTTGTGTTTTGTGAAATCGTCTCACAGAGTTACAGCTTTCCCCTCAAGAAGCCTTTCGCTAAGACAGTTC
>NW_020256264.1:376-1083 GCF_003255815.1 Theropithecus gelada
GCTTTCTGAGAAACTGCTTAGTGTTCTGCTAATTCATCTCACAGAGTTACATCTCTATTTCGTGCATCTCTTTGCTAGCCTTATTTCTGTGGAAACTGAGAAGAGATATTTCGGATCCCTTTGAAGACTATAGGGCCAAAGGAAATATCCTATGATAACAAAGGGAAAGAAGCTTTCTGAGAAACTTGTTTGTGTTCTGTGAAATCATCACAGAATTACAGCTTTCCACTCAGAAAGCCTTTCGCTAAGACAGTTCTTGTGGAATTGGCAAAGTGATATTTGGAAGCCCTTAGAGGGCTATGTTGCAAAAAGGAAATATCCTCAGATGAAATCTGGAAAGTAGCTTTCTGAGAAACTGCTTAGTGTTCTGTTAATTCATCTCACAGAGTTACATCTGTATTTCGTGGATCTCTTTGCAAGCTTTATTTCTGTGAAATCTGAGAACAGATAATTCGGATCCCTTTGAAGAGTATACGGCCAAAGGAAATATCCTCCTATACCAAAGAGAAAGAAGCTTTCTGAGAAACATCTTTGTGTTCAGTGAAATCATCTCAGAGAGTTACAGCTTTCCCCTGAAAAAGCCTTTCGCTAAGACAGTTCTTGTGGAATTGACAAAGTGATATTTGGAAGCCCATAGAGGGCTATGCTGAAAAAGGAAATATCCTCAGATGAAATCTGAAAAGAAGCTTTCTGAGAAACTGCTTAGT
>NW_020256265.1:0-1083 GCF_003255815.1 Theropithecus gelada
TTCTGAGAAACTGCTTAGTGTTGTGTTAATTCATCTCACAGAGTTACATCTGTATTTCGTGGATTTATTTGCTAGGCTTTTTTCTGTGGAATGTGAGAACAGATATTTCAGATCCCATTGAAGACAATAGGGCCAAAGGAAGTATCCTCCGACAACAAAGAGAAAGAAGCTTTCTGAGAAACTTCTTTGTGTTCTGTGAAACCATCTCACAGAGTTACAACTTTCCCCTCAGGAAGCCTTTCGCTAAAACAGTTCTTGTGGAATTGGCAAAGTCATATTTAGAAGCCCATAGAGGGCTATGGTGAAAAAGGAAATATCCTCGGCTGAAATCTGGAAAGAAGATTTCTGAGAAACTGCTTAGTGTTCTGTTAATTCATCTCACAGAGTTACAGCTTTCCCCTAAAGAAGCCTTTCGCTAAGAGAGTTCTTGTGGAATTGGCAAAGTGATACATGGAAACCTAAGGAGAGCTATGGTGAAAAAGGAAATATCCTGCGAAGAAAACTGGAAAGAATCTTTCTGAGAAACTGCTTAGTGTTCTGTTAATTCATCTCACAGAGTTACGTCTGTATTTCGTGGATCTCTTTACTAGGCTTATCTATGTGGAATCTGAGAACAGATATTTCGGATCCCTTTGAAGACTATAGGGCCAAAGGAAAAATCCTCCGATAACAAAGAGAAAGAAGCTTTCTCAGAAACTTCCTTGTGTTCTGTGAAATCAACTCACAGAGTTACAGCTTTCCCCTCAAGAAGCCTTTCCCTCAGACAGTTCTTCTGGAATTGGCAAAATGATATTTGGAAGCCCCTAGAGGGCTATGGTGAAAGAGAAAATATCCTCAGATGAAATCTGGAAAGAACCTTTCTGAGAAACTCCTCTGTGATGTGTGACTTCCACTCACAGAGTTACATCTGTATTTCGTGGATCTCTTTGTTAGCTTTATTTCTGTGGAATCTGAGAACAGATATTTCGGATCCCTGTGAAGACTATAGGGCCAAAGGAAATATCCTACGATAACAAAGAGAAAAAAGCTTTCTGAGAAACTTCTTTGTGTTCTGTGAAATCATCTCACAGAGTTACAGCTTTC
>NW_020256266.1:0-240 GCF_003255815.1 Theropithecus gelada
TGATTGAAGAATATCCTAGGATTTTGCGTCATTGTGTTTGGTTGAGAACTCCTCAACTGCCTACTATGATAGATAGGGTAGAGAGAGTTAGGAGGATATAGGTGTTGATTGATGGGTGAATTTGGTATATGATCGAGATGGGGGCTGGTTTTTGCCATGTAAGGAGGAGTAGGCCAGAAGTTAGGGATGTTCCTTGGGTAAGTTCTGGGACTCCAAAGTGGAAGGGGGCTATTCCTAGTT
>NW_020256266.1:315-1083 GCF_003255815.1 Theropithecus gelada
GTGTTTGGGTGTGTGGGTGTGTGGTTGCGTGGGTGTGTTGGGGTGTGTGGGTGTGTGTGTGCGCGTGCGGGCGCGCGCGCGCGCGCGCGCCGTGTTGGGGAGTGGGGTGGGGGATCCAGCGGGGGTCGGGTGGTGGAAAAGCATGAGAGCTCTGCCGGGGCTGCTCCCAGAGCCTAGGCCGCTGCCCGCACAGCCGCGCATGCGCAGTAGACGGTCCCCCTCCTGGAACCTGGGCCGGCTCTGGAATCCCCGGGATGCTCAGTTCTCCTCGGTGTGGAGTCTCCCGCCGCCGCCGCCGCCGCCGCCGCCGCGCCCAGACCGGGAAGGCAGGAATGCCAGGCTGGTCAGCCCGGAGGGCAAACAGGCCTCTCCACACCGAGCCAGGTGCTCACCGCGAAAGGGAGGCCACCGCCCCGCCCCCGATCCCGTCCCCAACCCCGCGTCCTAAAGGTCCTCCAGCAGAGCCCGGTACTCCTCCTCGCTGAGGAGTAGCGGTTCCAGCAAAGCGGGCTCTCCCACGTCCTGCAGCTCCGTCGGGGCCTCCGTTTCTAGCACAGGTTGCGCCTGCCGCAGAAACTCGGGGGTCTCCAGGAGCTCATCCAGCAGGCTGCAGGGGAGTGCAGACGAGCGCCCAGGCTCCTGGAGCGGCGGGGAGGGCGCCCGGATGGCTCGCATCTGCTCCTGCCCCGCGGAGGCCTCCGGGGGCGCGGGCCCCGGAGGTGGAGCTGCCCCGACTTGGGGCTCCCACGCCGCCCCGGCGACCTGGGG
>NW_020256267.1:0-1083 GCF_003255815.1 Theropithecus gelada
AACTTCCTCAGCACACTGCGCATGCTCACTTCCGAAGTGTAAGGCGGGCACTGCATTTGTGACAGCCCGCCCTAAGGGAAGATTCATGGGAAAGGGGCACAAGACGCCAGAAGTGGGCTGGTCTGTGACGTTGTAGGATCAAGGTAAAATGCTGCATTTGACCGTCTCAGTGTCCACTTGGGTCTCTTCCAAGTGTACTATCCTTTCTTTACTGCTCTAAAGCTTTTTAACATACTTCCACTCCTGCTCTGAAACTTGCCTCGGTCTCTTTTTTCTGCCTTATACCCCTCAGTCAAACTTTCTTCTGAGGAGACAAGAATTGAGGTCGCTGCAGATCCGTACAGATTCACCACCGGTAACTCGGATCCCTTTTACCATTCACAAAGTTACACAAACCTTTTTGTTTCCCAGTGAATATACTAGTTATATTAACACTATACTGTAGTTTATTAGTTACTAAATATACAGTAGCACTGTGTCTAAAACAACTAAGTGTGTAATATTATTGTGTCTAAAAACAATATACATAATTTGATTAAAAATACTTTATTGCTAAAAATTGCTAACATTTATCTTAGCCTTCAGTGAGTTCAGAATCTTTTGGCTGGTGCAGGTTCTTGCCTCAGTGTTGATGGCTGTTGACTGATTTGGGTGGCGGTTGCTGAAGTTTGGGATTGGCTGTGATAATTTCTTAAAATAAGACAACAGTAAAGTTTGCCACAGCAATTGACTCTTTCTTTCATGAAATATTTCTCTGCAGCATGCCCTGTTTGATAGCATTTTACTCACAGTGGAACTTCTTTCAAAATTGGAATCAATCCTTTCAAATCCTGCTACTGCTTCCCCAACTATGTCTTCTGTTGTCATTTCAATAATGTTCACCGCATCTTCAGCAAGTCTAGATTGTCTTGCTGTATCAGGAAGATCCTTTCTTTGCTCATCCAAAAGAAGCAACTCCTCATCCATTCAAGTTTTATTATGAGAATGCAGCAATTCTGCCACATCTTCAGGCTTCACTTCTAATTCAAATTATCTTGCTATTTCCACCACATCTGCAGTTACTTCCTCCATTGAAGTCTTAAA
>NW_020256268.1:0-1083 GCF_003255815.1 Theropithecus gelada
ATTACAGCAGCCAAAGACGTGTCCAGAGGAAGAGACTTTTAAAGATTCATCTTTCAGTAAGAATGGTTGCTTGACAAGTTCAGACTACTGGGCTACACCAATCGTCAATTAAAAAGCAAGGCAAACGAGTGAGTGTCATTTTCCTTAATTCTTCATGTGTCAAAAGTTACCACACCGGCCAAGCTGGTCTCCAACTCCTGACCTCAGGTGATCTGCCCGCCCCAGCCTCCCAAAGCGCTGGGATTACAGGCATGAGCCACCACGCCTGGCTGAGAAGTGTTTGACAGAGGCTGAGGGGAGGCTCCTGTCCCTTCCTGGGACATCCACGTCCCACCCAGCTTCCCACACCGACTATGACACTCGAAGCATCACAGCAAGGGCAGCTGCATCCCCGCAGTTTTCTGCGCTAACAGAGCAGCCACAGCCCTGGAGCTGCCACTCAACCTTATCGCGCTGGCACAAGCACAGCAGAAACTACCAAGCCCCCAAGAGGGAGGAGTGGGGATCCAGGGGAGTGAATCAGGAGGGAGGAATGCGGCCCAGGGGAGTAGGGAGGAGTGGGGGCCTGCGGAGTGAACTATGAGGGAGGCGTGGGGGCCTAGGGGAGTGAACAAGGAGGGAGGCGTGGGGACACAGGAGAGTAAACCAGGAGGGAGGAGGGTGGAGTTTGGCCCAGGGAGTGAACCAGGAGGGAGGAGTGTGGTCCAGGGAGTTAACCAGGAGGGAGGTGTGTGGTCCAGGGGAGTAGGGAGGAGTACGGTCCAGGGGAGTGAACAACGAGTCTCTGGGGGTAGCAAGTTCACACACCACAAATATCTCCCAATCCATCCACGTGCAGGGATGGGACGGAAACCACGCAGGAGCTGCAGCGCTTTCTCCTCGCAGATGAGGAGTGAGGATACCGACTCATGCATGAAATCAGAGCTAAAGTTCTACCTCGGTGGGGAGACGCTTCACAGACCCAAATGGGTGCAAAAAGAAACCAATCATACAAGATCAGTGGATGGAAAGGGATCAGAAATTTAAGCCTGTAACAGGCTTTCAGAAAAAACTTCACTTGATCTGCAAGATGACTGCAGCTCC
>NW_020256269.1:0-1083 GCF_003255815.1 Theropithecus gelada
AGGATTTGCTGGGCCTCCAGCACCTGCTTAGATACAAACGTTTTCAAGACAGAAGGTTCCCCAGCACTGAGGCTGCATCTGAGCAAGGCTTTGTCCCAGTCTCCTGTCTTGGGCCCTGAGCCCAGTAGCACAGGAGGGGTCCTGTCCAGGCTTCTGGGGCCTCCCTGAATGTTCCCAGCATGTCTGTTTTGAAGCACCCATGGCCCAAAAAGCTGTTCTCAAAGCCCCAAAGCCTGGGGCACCGCTTTTGCTAGGGGGCTGTGTGTGAGAATCTTCTGGAGCCATTCAGAACTTTAGATGCCAGGCCCACGTTAGACCAATTAAACTGGCATTTTTAGGTGGATCCTGGGTCCAGCTTTGTTAACTTTTTTTTGAGAGTTTTCTCAGTGATTGTAATGAGCAGCCAAGGTTGAAAGCCACTGGACCCCAACCCAAACCCCATTTATACTTGGGGCCTAGTGATGCCCTGACCTGTCTGAGGTCACACAGCTTCACCCTAACAAGCTCACATTTATTGAGCATTTACTGTGTGCTTGTTGATGCCCTAAGCATTTTACACGATTTCACTCCTTCAGACTCTGCCCAGTCTGTGAGGTCAGTGTTACCATTAAAAGGGTGGGGACATCGAGGCCTATGGTGGCAAAGTGTCTTGTCCCAGGTGGCAGAGCCAGGAAGAGTCAGAGCCGGGAAGAGGCCCAGGCAGCTGGGATACTGCCCGTGCTCTCCTAACCATTGTTCTGCAGAAGCTCAGTAATAACCTGAACAACATCACCATGAGGGGCTCTGTGCACATCCTCTGCAATCCTCACAGAACCCGGAACGGGGCCATGATAATCAGCATCGCACCGATGGGGAACCCAAGGACTCAAGGGAAGGCAAGACTGGCTCAAGATCACATGATCTTGAAATAACACCTCACTTTGGGGGTGCCTACAGTGTGCTAGGTGATTTACAGAGAGAACTTTAAATCCTTTCCACTTTCCTAAAGGAGTCCTTGATTGTCTCCATTCTACAGATGAGGAAACTGAGGCTGAACAAAATGAAGGCACTGTCTCCTCATCCTCCATGTGTCCCAGTGGGCAT
>NW_020256270.1:0-1083 GCF_003255815.1 Theropithecus gelada
ATGCCCACTGGGACACATGGAGGATGAGGAGACAGTGCCTTCATTTTGTTCAGCCTCAGTTTCCTCATCTGTAGAATGGAGACAATCAAGGACTCCTTTAGGAAAGTGGAAAGGATTTAAAGTTCTCTCTGTAAATCACCTAGCACACTGTAGGCACCCCCAAAGTGAGGTGTTATTTCAAGATCATGTGATCTTGAGCCAGTCTTGCCTTCCCTTGAGTCCTTGGGTTCCCCATCGGTGCGATGCTGATTATCATGGCCCCGTTCCGGGTTCTGTGAGGATTGCAGAGGATGTGCACAGAGCCCCTCATGGTGATGTTGTTCAGGTTATTACTGAGCTTCTGCAGAACAATGGTTAGGAGAGCACGGGCAGTATCCCAGCTGCCTGGGCCTCTTCCCGGCTCTGACTCTTCCTGGCTCTGCCACCTGGGACAAGACACTTTGCCACCATAGGCCTCGATGTCCCCACCCTTTTAATGGTAACACTGACCTCACAGACTGGGCAGAGTCTGAAGGAGTGAAATCGTGTAAAATGCTTAGGGCATCAACAAGCACACAGTAAATGCTCAATAAATGTGAGCTTGTTAGGGTGAAGCTGTGTGACCTCAGACAGGTCAGGGCATCACTAGGCCCCAAGTATAAATGGGGTTTGGGTTGGGGTCCAGTGGCTTTCAACCTTGGCTGCTCATTACAATCACTGAGAAAACTCTCAAAAAAAAGTTAACAAAGCTGGACCCAGGATCCACCTAAAAATGCCAGTTTAATTGGTCTAACGTGGGCCTGGCATCTAAAGTTCTGAATGGCTCCAGAAGATTCTCACACACAGCCCCCTAGCAAAAGCGGTGCCCCAGGCTTTGGGGCTTTGAGAACAGCTTTTTGGGCCATGGGTGCTTCAAAACAGACATGCTGGGAACATTCAGGGAGGCCCCAGAAGCCTGGACAGGACCCCTCCTGTGCTACTGGGCTCAGGGCCCAAGACAGGAGACTGGGACAAAGCCTTGCTCAGATGCAGCCTCAGTGCTGGGGAACCTTCTGTCTTGAAAACGTTTGTATCTAAGCAGGTGCTGGAGGCCCAGCAAATCCT
>NW_020256271.1:0-1083 GCF_003255815.1 Theropithecus gelada
ACAGCTTTCCCCTCAAGAAGCCTTTCGCTAAGACAGTTCATGTGGAATTTGCAAAGTGATATTTGGAAGCCCATAGAACGCTACGGTGAAAAGGGAAATATCCTCAGATGAAATCTGGAAAGAAGCTTTCTGAGAAACTGCTTAGTGTTCTGTGAATTCATCTCACAGAGTTACAGCTTTCCCCTCAAGAATCCGCTCGCTATGCCTTCTCTTCTGGAATTCGCAAGCTGATATTTGGAAGCCCGTAGAGGGCTATGGTGAAAAAGAAAATATCCTCAGAGAAAAACTGGAAAGAAGCTTTCTGAGAAACTGCTTTGTGATGTGTGACTTCCACTCACAGAGTTACATTTGTATTTCGTGGATCTCTTTGCCAGCCTTATTTCTGTGGAATCTGAGAACAGATATTTCAGATCCCTTTGAAGACTATAGGGCCAGAGGAAATATCCTCCGATAACAAAGAGAAAGAAGCTTTCTGAGAAACTTCTTTGTGTTCGGTGAAATCATCTCACAGAGTTACAGCTTTCCCCTCAAGAAGCCTTTCGCTAAGACAGTTCTTGTGGAATTGGCAAAGTGATATTTGGAAGTCCATAGAGGGCTACAGTGTAAAGGGAACTATCCTCAGATGAAATCTGGAAAGAAGCTTTCTGAGGAACTGCTTAGTGTTCTGTTAATTCATATCACAGAGTTACAGTTTTCCCCTCAAGAAGCCGCTCGCTAAGTCTGTTCTTGTGGAATTCGGAAAGCGATATTTGGAAGCCCATAGAGGGCTATGGTAAAAAAGAAAATATCCTCAGAGAAAAACTGGAAGGAAGTCTTCTGAGAAACTGCTTTGTGATGTGTGACTTCCACTCACAGAATTACATCTGTATTTCGTGGATCTCTTTGCTAACCTTATTTCTGTGTAATCTGAGAACAGATATTTTGGATCCCTTTGAAGACTATAGGGCCAAAGAAATACCCTCCGATAACAAAGAGAAAGAAGCTTTCTGAGAAACGTCTTTGTGTTCTGTGAAATCATCTCACAGAGTTACAGCTTTCCCCTCAAGAAGCCTTTCGCTAAGACAGTTCATGTGGAATTTGCAA
>NW_020256272.1:0-7196 GCF_003255815.1 Theropithecus gelada
TTTTTTGACACAAAGGGTTCCCAGTAAAGATGAGTGACTCCTGTCTGACCACAGTGAAGACTCAATGAAGCAGGGCCCAGCCCTCGGAGCAGCCTTCACGTTCTATTTTATGGATCGCAGCTGAGGTGATTTTTATGCAGAACCTGAACCCCTTCAGCTTCCAGTCAGACGTCTATGCCAGTGCGGTTGTGCTCTAAAAGCTTATGACTGGCTCACTGCCTTATAGCCACATTGGCAGCTATGACCAGATTATCTTTATGGCGGGCTGTGACTCTTTGTCCCTGGACCTCAGAAAAATCTCCAGCAACTGCCCCAAGTCATGCGGGACCTGCTGTCTGACTGCCTCAAGTTCCAGTAAAAGGAGTGGCTCCAGACTCTGGCCACAATTTTTCTGCTGCGAGGGTCACTCCCCGAGATTGAGGGAAATACCTCCAAACCTTCCTTTTATCAAACCCAGGCTGATGAGTTGCCTTCCTGCCTACTCAGCACAGGCTGTCTTGAGCCTTAGGCTTCACTCCCAGCCACTAGGGAGCTAATCTTAGCCCGCCATGCCAAGGAGCCTTGCCCACCAACTATCACTGTTTTATCTCTGTCCTGAAGTTGCAGCAGAATCTCATATTCCCCACCTGTTAGATGAGGGGGTCCCTATGTACTTTCCCAGTTCTTCTGAAACTGAAAAACCCTTAAGGATTGAGCCCCTGCCCCCCTCCATCATTTTGTTTCTTGGCTTAGGAAATACCTCTAAATTTGGGGAACTCCTTCATCTCATATGGCTAAATTTTCTAGCAGAGATTTCACTCAGAATCTCTGGAATTTGTGCCTGATGTGACTTCCACTGGACTTTGGGGTTCTCGGCACATCATGTATTTTGGGAGTTTCCTTTTTGTCCTCTCCTCCATTCAAGGACTACTCTCTTACTTCACCAAAATACAGAGAATTTTGCTGAAAAAACAATAAAGTGTTTCAAATAAACCTTCTCAACCTTTGCCTCTGGGGAAAACATACTTTTTATTAAATTACTTATGTATGTATTTGACCTCTGCTCTAAAAAGAGACACTACTCACTTCGCACAAGGCTGTCAGTTATTTAAAAACATCCTTGAAAAGATTGTCCCAACAGAAGCTTATATAAGACATAAAACAAATTAACCAACAGGTCTATAAAAATTGTCTCCCAACACAACATGCCCTTAAAAATACAAAAATATTAGTACAAGCATTATAAAAAACACTGTGAAGCTTTTTCAAATAATTAAAATAGAGTTGCCACCTTATCCACCAATTTCACTTCCAGATATATAACCAAAGAAAATAAAATTAGTCTCTAGAAGAGACATCAGCACTTCTATATTCATTGCAGAATTATTTACAATGACTGAGACATGCAAACAATTTATGTATCCATTAATAGATGAATGGATAAAGAAATTATGGAACATTTATATAAAGGAATATTATTCAGCCGTAAGAAAGAGAATTCTGCCATTTGCAAGAATATGAATTAACCTAGAGGACATTAGCTTAAGTGAAATAAGCTAGACACAGAATGACAAATACTGTTTGATTTCATGCATATATGAAGCCAAAAATGTCGAAGTCATAGAAACAGAGAGTACACAGTGGTTCCTAGGGGGTGGTGGATGGAAGAAATGAAGACATATTGATCAAAAGTACAAACTTTTAGATATAAAATAAACAAGTTCTGGTGATTTAATGTACAGCATGGATGTCCATGAATGCTGTCTTAGGCTATCCCTATTTCTGTAACAAAATATTTTAGAATAGGTAATTCATACAGAGTCTAAACTTAGTTTTCACAGTTATGGAGGCTGAGAAGTCCAAGACCAGGGCACCAGCAGGTACACGTAATAGTACCTGCTAATCACATTAATTTGATAATTACACTATATGTATGTATGTACATGTTAATTGGAGCATCACATTTTAACCCTATGTTCTTTTTATGAAAATGTTACTCCTGTACAACTTTATTCTCTCTTTCCCTCCTAGTTTGGGTACTAATGTTTAACTCTAAATATGTTTCAAATACAACAATATGTTTTTATAGTTATCTGCTTATATAATTTTATTTGTTTTAAATAAGTTGAAATAAGAAAAAAGAGCACTTGTATATTTACAGGTTTGTTCTGTTAAACTTATTATTCATTGTATTATTTTAATCTTTCAGTTTTACTAATGTATTTTTTAAAATCTTTGTGGATACTAGTTATTATGTGGAAAAATTTTCTTAACCCAATATATCTTTTCTTGAACCCACCTTCTCTGTGCTGTTATTGGCAAATAAATTAAATTTCTTTATATTATAGCACTGAAGATTCAATTACAAACAATATTACAAAGTTGCTTTTGACAATCAGATAATATGAGAAAAATATTTCTTATACGGCCTTAAATATTTGTTACATTTACTAGTCCTCTTTGTCTTTTTTGGGCATCGAAATTATCTAGGATTAGGCCGGGCACGGTAGCTCATGCCTGTAATCCCAGCACTTTGAGAGGCCAAGGTGGGTGGATCACCTGAGGTCAGGAGTTCAAGACCAGCCTGACCAACATGGTGAAACCTCATCTCTCCTAAAAATACAAAATTAGCTGGGCATAGTATCGCATGCCTATAATCCCAGCTACTCGGGAGGCTGAGGCAGGAGAATCGCTTGAATCCAGGAGGTGGAGTTTGCGGAGAGCCGAGATCGTACCATTGCACTCCATCCTGGGCAATGAGTAAAACTCTGCCTCAAAAAAAATAAAAAATTATCTGGGATTACTTGCATTCAGCCTGAAAACTTATTTTTATTCTTTCTCAAATGATCTGTCTGCATCAAGAAATTGCCTCAGTTTTTATCTGAAAGTCTTTATTTTTATTTATTTTTAATTGATAGTTTTCCCGAGGATAAAATTTTTAGTGGACAGTTTTTTGTCTTTGAGCATTGAAATACACATATTCTTAGAAGTTGAAAAGCTTTTAAGAAGAAACAAAATTCAAGACCTGAGAATGTTCAGCGATATGAGAAATTCAGAAAGGAAGGAAATGCTTTCTGAGGAGTGAACCACAGGTACCATATGAGTATAGACAATGTGCACCCTACATAGGTGTGATTGTGGATGTGTGGATGTTTGAGATATGTACAATTTATTTGTTGTAAAATAAAATGCTCAGGTACGTTTTAAATAATTTATATGAGATAATTGGGGTTAATCAAGATAAACGGGTAAAATTAAAATGATAATGTTGGTAATAATTTTGACCATGCAATAAATAATACTGATGATAGGATATCTCTTGCTTTTTTCAGATATGTAAAATATGATTTCTCTTCACCATTAAGATGACCATGTTCCATGTATGATACTATTAAAAATTGCCCTTATTTTCCAAGCTGGTAGTAGACTCACAGCCAACACCTTCCTCCTTTTCTTCTGTATCTTCACACTCCCTCTGGACTGCAGGCCTAAGCCCACTGACCTCATCGCCTGTCACCTGGCCCTTGTCCACTTAGTGACGCTCCTCACTGTGAGCTTCTTGGCATCTCCAGACCTGTAAGTGTCACTGTATTCTCAGAATGACTTCAAGTATAAGGTGTTCTTCTACATGCATAGAGGGACGAGGGCTCTCCATCTGCACCACCTGCCTCCGGAGTGTGCTCCAGGCTATCACCATTAGCCCCAGCATCTCCTGGTCGGCAAGAATTAAACAGAAATTTACACGTTGCATCTTTCACTTCTTTGGGTTCTCAGTTTGTTTCTCAGTAGTAACCTGCCCTCCTCCACTGTGGCCTCTTCTAATGTGACCAATAGCAATGTGCTAAGTATCAGTAAATACTCTTCACTTTCTTACATAAGCTACATCATCAGGAGTCTGTTTTTCATGCTGCCACTACTTACAGATGTCTTCTTTGTAGCAATCATGTTTCTCTCAAGTGCATACATGGAAATTCTTTTGTCCAGACATCAGAGACAACCCCAGTACCTTCCCAGCACCAACCTCTCTGCAAAAGCATCCCCAGAGAAAAGGATCACACAAACCATTCTGATGCTGGTGAGTTGCTTTGTGGTCATGTACTGGATGGGCCTCATAATCTCATCACCTTCAACCCTATTATGGGCTTATGACTCGGCCATCGTGGGTATCCTGATGCTTGTGGGCGATTTCTGTTAGCCCTTTTGTGCTAATTAGTTCTGATAAAAGAATAATCGAAATCTTGCATAATGTGTGATATAAATATCATAGATGATTAATAAATAATGAAAATGATGATCTGAAAAACAGATTTTGACATCAAATTTTTCAAGAAGCAGGCAATTTTTAAACTTTTTAAATTTAAAATATATTATCTTATTACACTTTTATTTCATCTAAATACTTTTGAAACCTATGCTGCCAAGAACTTGGTGGTTTCTTTAGTTCAAAGTCCACCATAATAGTTCCCTGGGTCCACAAGTTTCTTATATTTAATTTTGATTCCCTAAATTTTATATAAGACAACTTTTCTATCTTCTTGAAGTGTATACTTAAGATGCTCCTGTTGGTAGATAAAATTTCTCTGTGTGTGTGTGTGTGTGTGTGTGTGTGTGTGTGTGTATGTGTGTGTTTTATTTTTGAAGGTTATTTAGTTTACCCTTCCTTATTTATTAAAAATATGCTAGCTATGTATTCAATTATAGGTTGAACAATAATTTTTCAGCACTCTTAATATTTCCTTCTCAGTTTTCTGGCTCTGCATGGGCTGTGGAGATTTTACTCTCACCTGTGTAGATTCTCTGTCTCATGGTTTTTAATTTTCTTCATTCTCTTTGGTGTTATGCAGTTTGACTTATCATGTTGGATATCTTTTTTTATTGCTCTCTCATTTTTTTTTTCTTGGCGATGGAGTCTCACTCTGTTACCCAGGCTGGAGTGTAATAGTGCAATCTTGGCTCACTGCAACCTCCACCTCCTAGGTTCAAGCGATTCTCCTGCCTCCGCCTCCGGAGTAGCTGGGATGACAGGCACCCACCACCATGCCCAGCTAATTTTTCCGTATTTTTAGTAGAGATGAGGTTTCACCATGTTGCCAGGCTGGTCTCGAACTCCTAACCTCAAATGATCCACCCACCTTGGCCTCCCAAAGTGCTGAGATTACAGTCGTGAGCCACTGCACATGGCCTCTTCATTGCTCTCTTTTAGGCACACGTCTGGTTTTTAATTTTAGAAATTTGTAAATAATTATTTATTAGTATGATTTATTATTTGTATGGATTCAGGTGAAATAATTGTGCTTTATTCTTTGTCATTCTATTCTTCGCATGTGTATAATTACATTCATATTGCTATTATTTTGTTTCTCTTTATTTGGTTATATTCATTCTGCTCAAAATTCCAGTTCATTAATCCAGTTTACTAACTCTCTCATCATCAACTTAGTCTAATTTTATAATTAATTCACATATTGTATGTTAAATTTCTTTATGTTTAAATTATTCAATTTCTATTTGACTCTTCCATATTTGCTTGCTCAGTTTATAGTTTCCTGCTCTTTCAAAAATTATTTTGATACCTTTTCCCCATTTGTTTTTACTTAAACATTTAAAATATTTAAATTTAATATTTTATATTAATATTTATAAATGTAAATATATTTATAATACTTTTTACATTTAAAATATTATAAATATATTTCCAGTATGCAAAGTATATGTGATATCAAATTTCTTCCAACCCAGCCAGGCACAGTGGCTCACACCTGTATTCCCAGTACTTTGGGAGGCAGAGGCAGGAGGATCCCAGGCCCAGGGCTCACAGTAAGCATACAGACAAGTGGGCACAGACTCACAGGCCAGAGGGACAACCAGCCACGGCCGGGCCAGACGTGTGGACACAGGGCCAGTGTCACATACAGACCACGGGGAGACATGGCACTAGGGGACACACAGACTTGATGCCACAATGTGGGCAGGGCACAGAGCTCGAGGGACCTGGGCAGCGGCCGCTTGGTATTTCTGCACTGGAATCCTGTGAGACAAGGGTGGTGGCTGCTCTGGAGATCCCTGGGGCGGTCCCTCACGGCACCTCTGGGCTTAGTCCGGTCTTCCACACTGTTGAGCAGCTTTCCACCTCATGGCAGAGGATAAACACTGTGGTCATATCCAGGCAGACCCGGCCCAGGCGGGGGACAGTGCCGTCGTAGAAGGCCTTGAGCCCCTCTTCCTCAGGATCTGCAGCGGCAGTCCGGTGTGTTCAGCGTTTGTGCTTCTCCAGGCCCCGCATCCGGGCCTTGATCCCGTGCATGGGAGCGTTTCCCAAGACACTGGCTGCGCCCACAATGGCTCCGAATGCCCCAGCGACCAGCCAGTTCATGGGCTTGCTCGGGTTGTCCCCTCGGTACCAGCTGTGCAGGGGGGTCAGGAGAAGAGGCGCACGGCCTGGTTCCAGCCCTGCTTCAGCGCGGGGGCCGTGAGGCCCCGGTGAGTTCCCCTTGTTTCCGCACATCTCCCTAACTGGATGGGACACTCCTCTGCACTGGAGGTCTGGAGGGGTCTGGCCGTGGATGATCTTCACCTTGATGGTGTCTATGGGACACACGACCACCACGGCCTCCGCCACGCCGGCGCCCCAGCGGCACCGCAGCCTGCGCTGCTGTAAAGCCGTCCCTGGGCTTCCCGCCTCTGGCTGCTGAGGAACTGGGACATTCGGAACCCAAAGCCGCCTTGGGGATGGAGCAGCAAAGCAGGGAGCCGAGGCGGCGGTGCCTGCCCGGGACGCCGTGGCCGCGACAATGTGCACGCGGGATCCATGCGCGGTGCCCGGTGGGTGCCAGCGCTCGTCCGGCTGCAGCTACATCCTCCCGCGCTCCATGGAGAAGGGACGCTGATTTCGATGTCGCGGGCCTGGCCGCCTGCCCAAGGTCGCCTTACCCGTAGCCTCCGCGGCTGGGCCACGGCGGGCGGGAGGTGGGCGCCCAGCGTGGTCTGAGGTCCCAGCCTCCTGAATTCCGCACTGATTCAGCCTCCTGAATTCCTTAATTTGGTTTTAACACAAATAAAGATCTCTCTAAAGATAAAAAGGGATGTGTTGGCTTCTAATTTTTGTTAAAAGCAATAGCATATGTTGTATAAGATAGTGCATTGGGGTAAATGGGTTATTATTTTTATTTTTTTCATCAGCCCACTGACATTGAAAGGGGATAAATAGTTTTTAGGTT
>NW_020256274.1:0-1082 GCF_003255815.1 Theropithecus gelada
CTGCTTAGTGTTCTGTTAATTTATCCCACAGAATTACATCTGTATTTCGTGGATCTCTTTGCTAGCCCTACTTCTGTGGAATCGGAGAACAGATATTTCGGATCCCTTTGAAGACTATAGGGCCAAAGGAAATATCCTCCGATAACAAAGAGAAAGAAGCTTTCTCAGAAACTTCTTTGTGTTCTGTGAAATCATCTCACAGAGTTACAGCTTTCCCCTCAAGAAGCCTTTCGCTAAGACAGTTCTTGTGGAATTGGCAAAGTGATATTTGGAAGCCCATAGAGGGCTACGGTGAAAAAGGAAATACCCTCCATGAAATCCGGAGAGAAGCTTTCGGAGAAACTGCTTAATGTTCTGTTAATTCATCTCACAGAGTTACATCTGTATTTCGTGGAACTCTTTGCTAGCCTTATTTCTGTGGCATCTGAGAAGAGATGTTTCGAATCCCTATGAATCCTATAAGGCCAAAGGAAATATGCTCCGATAACAAAGAGAAAGAAGCTTTCTGAGAAACTTCTTCGTGTTCTGTGAAATCATCTCATAGAGTTTCAGCTTTCATCTCAAGAAGCCTTTCCCTAAGAGAGTTCTTGTGGAATTCGCAAAGTGATATCTGGAAGCAAATAGAGGGCTATGGTGAAAAACGAAATATCCTCAGATGAAATCTGGAGAGAAGCTTTCTGAGAAAGTGCTTAGTGTTCTGTTATTTCATCTCACACAGTTACATCTGTATTTCGTGGATCTCTTTGATAGCGTTATTTCTATGGAATCTGAGAACAGACATTTCGAATCCCCATAAAGACTATAGGGCCAAAGGAAATATCCTCCGATAACAAAGAGAAAGAAGCTCTCTGAGAAACTTCTCCAGGTTCTGTGAAATCATCTCACAGAGTTACAGCTTTCTCCTCAGGAAGCCTTTCTCTAAGACAGTTCTTGTCGAATTGGCAAAGTGATATTTGGAAGCCCATAGATGGCTACGGTGAAAAAGGAAATATCCTCCGATGAAACCTGGAAAGAAGCTTTCTGAGAAACTGCTTAGTGTTCTGTTAATTCATCTCACAGAGTTACATCTGTATTTCGTGAAG
>NW_020256275.1:0-1082 GCF_003255815.1 Theropithecus gelada
TTATGGGAAGGATTTCAATTACAAATTCAATTTCTGATATTTATATAGAGCTGGTCACATTTTGTATTTCTCCTTGGGTCAATTTTCCTGGGTTTTCTCTCTCAAGGAAATTGTTCACTTGGTTGTCAAACGTATTGGCATGAAATTATTAATATTTCTTTTCAGGACCTGAAGACTGTGCACTGATGTTCTTTTCTTCCTGATATTGTTAATTTATGTCTTTTTGCTTTTATCAATCTAGCTAGGGGTTTATAAAATTTCCTGACTATTTTCCCATACAACCAACTTTTGGATTTATTAATTTTTTTATCTTTCTGATTCATTGGCTTCTGTTTCATTATTATTTCCTTCCTCTGCATGCTTTGGTTTAATTTGTTCTTTTTTGTTTTTTTATGGCAGAAGCCAAGTTGCTAATTTGAGACCTTCTTTTTTAATAGAGGCACTTAAAAATACCAATTTTTCTCTAGTACTGCAGCTACATCCCACAGATTTTGATTTATTGTACTTTCATATCCTTCAGTTTAGAAGACGTCCTAATTTCTCTTGTGATTTCTTCATTGACAAAATTGTCGATCAGAATTTTGATGTTTAATTTCCAGATACTTGGTATGTTTATGATCACGTATCTTAGCCCATTTGGGCTGTTGAAACAGAACACCATAGTCTGTGTGGCTTATAAACAACAGAAATCCGTTTCTCACAATTATCACAATTCCGGAGCCTGGGAAGTCCAAGGTCTAGACAATGGCAGAGACAGTGTGTGATGAAGGGTGCGTCCTGATTCACAGATGGTGTCTTTTCTTGGTGTCCTTACATGGTGGAAGGAGCAAAGGAGCTCAATGAAGTCCCTTTTATAAGGGGACTAATCTCACTAATAAGGGCTCTGCCCTCAGGACTTAATCACCTCCTAAAGGCCCCACCTCCAAACACTATCGCATTAGGGATTAGGTTTCAATATGTGAATTTAGGGGATGACAAAAACATTCAGTCCACAGGAACACCTTATTGTTACTGATTTCTAATGTGTCTCCATATGGTCAGAAAATACATCTTGTATGATTTCAATATTTTCAAATGTATTG
>NW_020256276.1:0-1082 GCF_003255815.1 Theropithecus gelada
ATTTCCCTCTACACACTGCTTTAAATGTGTCCCAGAGATTCTGGTATGTTGTATCTGTGTTCTCATTGGTTTCAAAGAACATCTTTATTTCTGCCTTCGTTTCGTTATGTACCCAGTAGTCATTCAGGAGCAGGTTATTCAGTTTCCATGTAGTTCAGCGGTTTTGATTGAGTTTCTTAGTCCTGAGTTCTAGTTTGATTGCACTGTGGTCTGAGAGACAGTTTGTTATAATTTCTGTTCTTGTACATTTGCTGAGGAGTGCTTTACTTCCAATTATGTGGTCAATTTTGGAATAAGTGCGATGTGGTGCTGAGAAGAATGTATATTCTGTTGATTTGGGGTGGAGAGTTCTGTAGATGTCTATTAGGTCTGCTTGCTGCAGAGATGAGTTCAATTCCTGGATATCCTTGTTAACTTTCTGTCTCATTGATCTGTCTAATGTTGACAGTGAGGTGTTGAAGTCTCCCATTATTATTGTATGGGAGTCTAAGTCTCTTTGTAAGTCTCTAAGGACTTGCTTGATGAATCTGGGTGCTCCTGTATTGTGTGCATATATATTTAGGATAGTTAGCTCTTCCTGTTGAATTGATCCTTTTACCATTATGTAATGGCCTACTTTGTCTCTTTTGATCTTTGATGGTTTAAAGTCTGTTTTATCAGAGACTAGGATTGCAACCCCTGCCTTTTTTTGTTCTCCATTTGCTTGGTAGATCTTCCTCCATCCCTTTATTTTCAGTCTATGTATGTCTCTGCATGTGAGATGGGTCTCCTGAATACAGCAAACTGATGGGTCTTGACTCTTTATCCAGTTTGCCAGTCTGTGTCTTTTAATTGGAGCATTTAGTCCATTTACATTTAAGGTTAATATTGTTATGTGTGAACTTGATCCTGCCATTATGATATTAACTGGTTATTTTGCTCGTTAGTTGATGCAGTTTCTTCCTAGCCTCGATGGTCTTTACATTTTGGCATGTTTTTGCAATGGCTGGTACCAGTTGTTCCTTTCCATGTTTAGTGCTTCCTTCAGGATCTCTAGTAAGGCAGGCCTAGTGGTGACAAAATCTCTAAGCATTTGCTTATCT
>NW_020256277.1:0-1082 GCF_003255815.1 Theropithecus gelada
GAAAGCTGTAACTCTGTGAGATGATTTCACAGAAGACAAAGAAGTTTCTCAGAAATATTCTTTCTCTTTGTTATCGGAGGATATTTCCTTTGGGCCTATAGTCTTCAAAGGGATCCGAAATATCTATTCTCAGATTCCACAGAAATAAGGCTAGCAAAGAGATCCACGAAACACACATGTAACTCTGTGAGATCAATTAACACAACACTAAGCAGTTTCTCAGAAAGCTTCTTTCCAGATTTCATCTGAGGATATTTCCTTTTTCACCATAGCCCTCTATGGGCTTCCAAATATCACTTTGCCAATTCCACAAGAACTATCTTAGCGAAAGTGTTCTTGAGGGGAAAGCTGTAACTCTGTTGGATGATTTCAGAGACCACAAAGGTGTTTCTCAGAAAGCTTCTTTCTCTTTATTATCGGAGGATATTTCCTTTGGCCCTATTGTCTTCAACGGGATCCGAAATATCTGTTCTCAGATGCCACAGAAATAAGGCTAGCAAAGAGATCCACGAAATACAGATGTAACTCCGTGAGATGAATTGACACAACACTAAGCAGTTTCTCAGTAAGCTTCTTTCCTGA
This sequence comes from Theropithecus gelada, assembly GCF_003255815.1. Lineage (NCBI taxonomy): Eukaryota > Metazoa > Chordata > Mammalia > Primates > Cercopithecidae > Theropithecus > Theropithecus gelada. The sequence goes on from NW_020256277.1 coordinate 583, forward strand.
TTTCAACTGAGGATATTTGCTTTTTCACCATAGCCCTCTATGGGCTTCCCAATATCTCATTGCCAATTCCACAAGAAATGACTTAGCGAAAGGCTTCTTGAGGGGAAAGCTGTAACTCTGTGAGATGATTTCACAGAACACAAAGAAGTTTCTCAGAAAGCTTCTTTCTCTTTGTAATCGGAGGATATTTCCTTTGACCCTATAGTCTTAAAAGGAATCCTAAATATCTGTTCTCAGATTCCACAGAAATAAGGCTAGCAAAGACATCCACGAAACACAGATGTAACTCTGTGAGATGAATTAACACAACACTAATCGGTTTCTCAGAAAGCTTCTTTCCAGATTTCGTCTGAGGATATTTCCTTTTTCACCATAGCCCTCTATGGGCTTACCAATATCACTTTGCCAATTCCACAAAACTGTCTTAGCAAAAGGCTTCTTGAGGGGAAAGCTGTAACTCTGTGAGATGATTTCACAGAACACAAAGAAGTTTCTCAGAA
>NW_020256278.1:0-1082 GCF_003255815.1 Theropithecus gelada
TGTTTCTGTTCCAGGTGTTAGAAGACACAGGATAATGCACAGTGGAAATCCAGCTTATAAATGTACGATATGTGGGAAAGCTTTTCATTTTCTCAATTCAGTTGAAAGACATCAGAGAACTCACACAGGAGAAAAACCCTATAAATGTAAACAATGTGGTAAAGCGTTCACTGTTTCCGGTTCTTGTCTAATACATGGACGAACTCACACTGGAGAGAAACCCTACGAATGTAAGGAATGTGGGAAAACACTCAGATTTTCTTGTTTTAAGATACATGAAAGGACTCACACTGGAGAGAGATGTACCAAATGTGATAAAGCCTTCAGCTGTTCCACTTCCCTTCATGACCATGGAAGCATTCATACTGGAGAGAGACCCTATGAATGTAAACAATGTGGCAAAGCCTTTAGTCGTTTGAGTTCCCTTTGTAACCACAGAAGTACTCATACTGGAGAGAAACCCTATGAATGTAAACAATGTGACCAAGCCTTCAGTCGCCTCAGTTCCCTTCACCTCCACGAAAGAATTCATACTGGAGAAAAACCCTATGAATGTAAGAGATGCAGTAAAGCCTACACTCGTTCCAGTTACCTTATGCGCCACTAAAGAAGTCATGATATAGAGGTTGGGTGTAGTGACTCAGCCTATAATCCCAGCACTTTGGGAGGCCAAGGTGTGTGTATTGCTTGAGCCCAGGAGTTCCTAACCAGCCTAGATTAAAACAATGTGAAACAACCTGGGCATCGTGATGAAACCCTGTCTCTACAAAAAATAAAATAAAGCCGGACCCGGTGGCTCACGCCAGCTACTCGGGAGGCTGAGGCAGGAGAATGGCGTGAACCTGGGAGGCAGAGCTTGCAGTGAGCCGAGATCGCACCACTGCGCTCCAGCTTGGGCGACAGAAGCAGACTCTGTCTCAAAACAAAAACAAAGAAAATAATTAGCTGGGCATGGTGGCACATTTCAGTTGTCTTAGTTCTTTTTCAAGGACATAAAAGGCCACAGGGGCTTGGGGGGAAGCCCTGTGCATGCAAATCACGAGGTCAGGAGATCGAGACCATCCTGGCCAACATGGTGAAAC
>NW_020256279.1:0-1082 GCF_003255815.1 Theropithecus gelada
CCGGAACATCGCTGTCTCCCGGAATATCGCTGTCTCCCCGAACATCGCTGTCTCTTCGAACATCGCGGTCCCCACGAACATCTCGGTCTCCCCGAAAATCGCCATCTCCCCGAACATCTCGATCTCCCGGAACATGCCCTGCTGAAGGCAATCAGTTCCCCTCCGCAGCTCCGTTCCGCCGGGTCCCATTCCTCCAGCTGCTGCTTGCCCCGCTGGCCAGGAAGCTTCTGTGTGCCCCAGCGCGATCTCTCCGAACGTTGCGGTCTCCCCGAACGTTGCGATCTCCCCGAACGTTGCGATCTCCCCGAACATGCCCTGCTGAGGGCCCTCAGTTCCCCTCCGCGGCTCCTTTCCGCCCAGTCGGCTTCCTGCGGCTTCTGCTTGCCCCAGGAGGCTTCTGGAAGGACCCGCGCCATCTCTCGGAACATCGCCTTCTACCCTAACATCGCCATCTCCCGGAATATCCCGGTTTCTCCGAACATCCTGGTCTCCCCGAACATCGCGGTCTACCCGAACATCGCGATCTCCCTGAACAGGCCCTGCTGAGGGCACTCAGTTCCGCCCCGCGGCTCCTTTCCGCCTAGTAGGCTTCCTGCGGCTGCTGCTTGCCCCAGGAGGCTTCTCCAGAAGGACCGGCACCATCTCCCCTAACATCGCGTTCTACCCGAACATCGCTATCCGCCCGAACATCTCGGTCCTCCCCAACATCGCGGTCTCCCGGAACATCGCTGTCTCCCCGAACATCGCGGTTTCCCTGAACATCGCTGTCTCCTCGAACATCGCGGTCCCCCCAAACATCTTGGTCTCCCCGAAAGTTGCCATCTCCCCCAACATCTCCATCTCCCCAAACACGCCCGGCTGAAGGCACTCAGTTCCCCTCCGCGGCTCTTTTACGCCAGGTCCAATTCCTCCGGCTGCTGCTTGTCCCGTAGGTCAGGAAGCTTCTGGATGGACCGGCGCGATCTCCCCAAACATCGCGGTTTCCCGGAACGTCGTGGTCTCCCTGAACCTTGCTGTCTCTCTGAACATCGCGGTCTCCTCGAACATCGCTGATGGTCTCCCCAAACATCTCGGTCTCCCCG
>NW_020256280.1:0-1082 GCF_003255815.1 Theropithecus gelada
TTTTCTGAGATGGAATGCTGATGTCTCCTTATTACAAATTATTCTTTACTTTTGTTTTTTTAATTATACTTTAAGTTCTAGGGTATATGTGCACAACGTGCAGGTTTGTTACATATGTAAGCATGTGCCATGTTGGTGTGCTGCACCCATCAACTCCAGCACCCATCAACTTGTCATTTACATCAGGTATAACTCCCAATGCAATCCGTCCCCTACTCCTCCCCATAATAGGCCCCGGTGTGTGATGTTCCCCTTCTCGAGTCCAAGTGATCTCATTGTTCAGTTCCCACCTAGGAGTGAGAACATGCGGTGTTTGGTTTTCTGTTCTTGTGAGTTTTATGAGAATGATGGTTTCCAGCTGCATCCATGTCCCTACAAAGGACACGAACTCATCCTTTTTTATGGCTGCATATATTCCATGGTGTATATGTGCCACATTTTCTTAATCCAGTCTGTCATTGATGGACATTTGGGTTGATTCCAAGTCTTTGCTATTGTGAATAGTGCCACAATGAACATACGTGTGCATGTGTCTTTATAGCAGCATGATTTATAATCCTTTGGGTATATACTCAGTAATGGGATGGCTGGGTCATATGGTACTTCTAGTTCTAGATCCTTGAGGAATCGCCATACTGTTTTCCATAATGGTTGAACTAGTTTACAGTCCCACCAACAGTGTAAAAGTGTTCCTATTTCTCCACATCCTCTCCAGCACCTGTTGTTTCCTGACTTTTTAATGATTGCCATTCTAACTGGTGTGAGATGGTATCTCATTGTAGTTTTGATTTGCATTTCTCTGATGGCGAGTGATGATGAGCATTTTTTCATGTGTCTGTTGGCTGTATGAATGTCTTCTTTTGAGAAGTGTCTGTTCATATCCTTTGCCCACTTTTTGATGGGGTTGTTTGTTTTCTTCTTGCAAATTTGTTTGAGTTCTTTGTAGGTTCTGGATATTAGCCCTTTGTCAGATGAGTAGATTGCAAAAATTTTCTCCCATTCTTCAGGTTACCTATTCACTCTGATGATAGTTTCTTTTGCTGTGCAGAAGCTCTTTAGTTCAGTTAGATCCCATTTGTCAA
>NW_020256281.1:0-1082 GCF_003255815.1 Theropithecus gelada
TGTATTCATCTCATAGAGTTAAATCATTCTTTGGATTGAGCAGTTTGAAATCATTGTTTCTGTGGAATGTGAGAAAGGACATTTGGAAACGCTCTTTAGAATATCCTGAAAAAGAAATAACCTCAGATAGAAACCAGAAGGATGTTTTCTGTGAAACTGCTCTGAGTCATGTGAATTCGGTTCACACAGTTAAGCTTCTCTTTTCATTGAGCAGTAGTATAACACTGTTTATGTTTAGTCTGCGAAGGGATATTCAGGAGTGCTTTGAGGCTTAAAGTGAAAAAGGAAATATCTTCAGATAGAAATTGGGGAGAAGCTTTCTGAGGAGCTGCTTTGTGATGTGTGCATTCCACTCACAGAAATATACCTTTCTTCTCATAGAGGATTCCGAAATCCCTTTTGGAGAAAAAGCTACCAAGAGACATTCGGGAGTATAGGGATGGCTATGGTGAAAAAGGAAATATCCTCAGACAAAAACTGGAAAGACGATTTCTGTGAAACTGCTTTGTGATAGATATATTTATTCATCTCTCATAGTTAAAACTTTTCTTACATTATGCATTTTGGAAACTCCGTTATGCACGGATCTGCAAAGGGACATTCGGGAGCACATTCAGGTCTACGGTGAAAGAGGAGATATCTTCAGATAAAAACTGGATAGAAGCTTTCTGAGAAACTACTTTGTGATGTATGCATTCCACTCAGGGAGTTATACCTCTTTTCTCATAAGGCAGTGTTTGAACACTGTTCTTGTAAAACCGAAAAAGTAATATTTCGGAGCACATGGAAGACTATGGTGAAAAGTGAAATGCTGTCAAATAAAACTGGGAAAGAAGCATTCCAAGAAACTGCTCTCTGACATGTACATTCATTTCAGGGAGTTAAAGCTTACTCTACATTTCCCAGTTTGGAAACTCTGTCTTTGAGGATTCTGCAAATGGATATTAAGTGGCGACCGGAGGCCTCTGGTGAGCAAGGAAAAGTCTTCCGTTGAAAACTGGAGAGAAGCATTCTGAGCAACTGCTTCGTGATGTGTGTATTCATCTCATAGAGTTAAATCATTCTTTGGATTGAGCAGTTTG
>NW_020256282.1:0-7195 GCF_003255815.1 Theropithecus gelada
TGTCCCCTGTGTCAGGCATCACAGGGTCAGGAGGCTCCTGGCATAGAGGGGATGCGAGGCAGGGCAGTGGAAGAAAGAGGGTCCTGGCGCAGGGAAGAGGGAACCAGGCTGCCGGCCCAGTGCCCAGCTGCTCCCCGTCCCTCACACCCTGGCCCTGGAGCCCTTGGCCACATGCCCCATCCCAGGGACCGCCTAGTTGTGAGAGAAGCCCCCGTGGGAGAAGGCAGGGAGGTCGGGGGCACAGGCAGCAGCCTGGGGCAGGCAAGCCAGGGGGTTGACCTCACAGGCCCCAGCATCCTGGTCCCCTCGGAAGTGGATGGAGTCGGCAGAGTAGAAGGAGGGGTCTTCGTCAAAGAAGTTGTAGGGTCGGAGGAAGAAGCCCACGCCGTTCCCCACAGTCACCGTGTTAGGAATGTCCTCTGCATGTGGGATGTGCAGAAAACCAGCTGTCACCCAGGCCACCAAGTCCTAGCAGGGGAGAAGAAAGAGGGTCACGAGGTCTGGCTTTGCTGAGAATGTGCCCTGCCCTCGCAGTGACCTTGCAGATAGGGAGTCAGCTCACCCACCTATATGTTCTTAGTTCCTCAGGAAAAATGTGAAGTCATAAAGTTTCTTTTCTTCTTCTTTTTGTTTTTTGTTTTTTGTTTTTTTTTTGAGACAGAGTCTCGCTCTGTTACCCGGGCTGGAGTGCAGTGGTGTGATCTCGACTCACTGCAATCACCACCTCCTGGGTTCAAGCCTCAGGCACCCGAATAGCTGGAATTACAGGCACGCGCCACCACACTCTGCTCATTTTTGTATTTTTAGTAGAGATGGGGTTTCACCATGTTGACCAGGCTGGTCTCGAATTCCTGACCTCAAGAGACCCACCTGCTTCGGCCTCCTAAAGTGCTGGGTGGGATTATAGGCATGAGCCACTGTACCCGGCCGAAGTTTCATTCTTAGTGGGTTCTGAAGGTCCCTGAGGAATCTGGCTCCTGAGGCAGTGAAGTGGCTCGTCTTGTCCCCCTGACTCCTCTCCTCCTCCCCAGCTGCCTGCTCACCACTCCATGCAACTGACCTGCCCTGCAATGGTCTCATTGTTGATGAAGTCAGTGAAGTCCACAGTGGGTGTCCAAGGGTCATTCAAATTGTAGATGCTGGTGCTACTGGGCTCCTCCTCCTTCCGCTGGGTTACCGCCAGCTGGTACCTACAGGAGTTTTTGATTAGACCGACAAGTTCATCAACCATTCCACTGCCTGAGGCTGCACTGAAGAGTGAACAAACACAAGGGGGAAATGAGCCCCGAAGTCTTAGAGTATTGAGCCTCTGTATCATCTCTGTCCAGTTCTCCTTGCCTCTCTCTCTCTCTCTCTCTCTCTCATCTGTAGACTTCCCGACTTGTCCGCTGTCCTGTACCTTAAACATCACTGGCCCAGCAAACTTCAGGTAGGAATGTTGCTCATCCATCCATCTGGATCAGAGCATGATGTTGAGCCTGGGCCTTGGAATCACATATGGACATGGCCTCTTTCCCATCCTAGGTCAAGTTCAGTATCCCAAATACCTAGATTTTAGGGAATCCTCCCTCCAATCTGTGCTCCTATCTCACTGTTCTTTTCCTCCAACCTTTAATGTGAACATTTTAAACATACAGAAAAATTGGAAGAATTGTATGTGAACATCCACATACTCAAGTCTAGCGTCTACCACTAATATTTTCCTAGATTTGCTTCAATGCCTCATATCTCAGCATTCCTCCACCCACCCATTAGGCTTTGTTTTGAGTGGCTACAGATTGTGGCCACAGGAATGTGTGTGTGTGTGTGTGTGTGTGTGTACCTGTGGGAGGTGGAACAGTGTGGAGCCCTTCATCCATTCTACCTGCCCCACTCCCTCCTGACCGCCAACCACTCACCTCCCCCAGCTGAAGCCTCTCTCCATGGAGCTGTTCTGGGGTAGCGGCTCCCCAGAAAAGCTGCGCACCTGGATGCGGTAGCCCCGGGGGTGACCCCACTTGTTGCTGTGGTTGCTGGCCAGGTACAGGTAGCGAGGGGTTGCACCTTCCATGGGGAAGGTGGCCTGCTCCTCCGTCTCCAGCAGCTTCCGGGTCACCTCCATCCTCTGCATCTGGTGCTTAGGGCTCCACGGCACAGCCATGGGGACAAAGGCCATATCCTCGGCCCAGACCCAGTTCTCTAGTCCTGCTCAGGGTGGGATGGGGGAGGGCCTGTCATGCAATTGCCTTGGCCCCTCTGGACTCTGCCTCCACCTGGCTTCAGAGTGGGGGCAAAAGAGCAGCCCAGAACTGAGTGTGCCCCTGCTTCTCTTCCCTCTCTGCAAGATAACCCCAGTCCAGGGATTTGGAGGAGGTCTTTCTCTCTACTCTCTTCTCTGGTAATAATCCCAGATGCCTTGTGACTGGGCCTCCACCAATCTCCTCCCTCTGAGGGGCTGCATGGGAGGGTGTTTACCTGAGGTTGGAACAACCTTGTGGGCAATGGGCGGGGTGGCACTCCCTCTGACCTGAAGACTTCCCCTCACATGTGAAGCCCTGTGGCATTGCCAGGACTGCCTTATCATGAAAATAAGCCGCACATTGACTGAACCTGAAGGAGCTGTGTAGGCAGCATGCTGAGTGCCTTCTGTGTATTCATGCTTTCACTTTTCCAACAATCTCAAAAAGGAGGAACTATCATTGTCTCCATTTTACAGATGGGACAACTGAGGTTTAGAGCATTCAATAATGTACCTTGGTTGGTCAGCAAGGACACACGGTTAATATCATGGCAGTGCTGGGGACCTGGGTCTTAGTCTGGCCTTACACTGCCCACACATCAGCACATAGAGGAAGACAGCATAGAGAGACACCACAACACAAGAACAGCAGATGTGGGGACCAAGGGGAAGGAAAACCAACGCTGGGCCCGATGCTGCTGGGGCTTGGAGGTACCTTTCATGTTTGAAACTTGGCAGGGAGCAGGGAGCAGGGGTTAAGACACAATCTGTTTCCTGAACTTTTGGAGTCTGAATGATTTTATTTGAGTCCAACTAGGTCCCACATTAGGAGTCAAGTTAAGTGATCTGAGACAAGGAGCAATAAATCAAAACATGCTGGTAGTTCCCTCTGCACCTTCCAAAGACCAGGAGAGAGGAGAGACTGATTCAGCAAACCCTTAGTTTCCTTTTGTAGATTCACTGCCCCTAATCCATATCCCAGTGTTTCCACCCTTAGCTGACAATTGCAAACTAAGAGGTTTTTTTTTTTTCTTTTTTCTTTTTTTTGACAGAGTTTTGCTCTTGTTGCCCAGGATGGAGTACAGTGGCATGATCTGGGCTCACTGCAACCTCTACCTCCCAGGTTCAAGTGATTCTCTTGCCTCAGCCTCCAGAATAGCTGGGATTACAGGCACACACCAACATGCCCAGCTGATTTTTGTATTTTTAGTAGAGACGGGGTTTCTCCATGTTGGCCGGGCTGGTCTCAATCTCCTGACCTCAGGTGATCCACCCACCTCAGCCTCCCAAAGTGCTGGGATTACAGGTGTGAGCCACTGCGCCCAGCCACAGACTAAGAGTTCTCTATGGTGCACACACACAAGTAGGCTCCTGTGGCTAATCACAACAATACCTAGTATTTCTCAAGGGCCCGCTATGTGTCAGGCACTATTCCAAGTGTTTTAAAAGTTGTCCTCATTTAATACAGAGATAAAGATAGATGTGTGTGTATGGGTTGGTTGGAATATATGCTTGAATTTTCTAGCTAAATCTACTGAGAGGGCCTAAAAGCAATGACATCCCAGTAATGATGAGCACACTTGGTGCCCAGATATTGGTTTCTAAATACCATTCTCCAATAAAGTGAACCTGATCTCCTTGCAGACAAGGTTGATTCCAGGGTAGGAGCAGGGGAAATGCCAGATGAAACATTTTTGGGTGCCAGAAAGTAAGGAAGGGCTCAAAAAAGCGTGGAGGTATGTGAAAAGGACATAGGAACTAATCTGAAGGACCTCCCAATGGCCAGAGTTGGAAAAATGTAAGGAACAAAGTAAATGATAGTACTCCATTATAACCCTTAAAGTACAATAAAAAACCATGAGTCTATACAATTTGAATAAATAATTGAAAACAGAAATAAAAAGGAAGGACAACTCTTCTTTATGGAAAATTCCAATTAATAAATGTATAAGGAATAAGGAAAACTTTTAAGGATTAAGAAAATGTGGTATATCTACATGATGAAATACTATTCAGCCTTAAAAGAAGAAAATCTCATTGCAACAACATGGATGAACCTAGGGGACATTATGTTAATTAAATAAGTCAGACACAGAAGGACAACACTATATGATCTCACTTATATGTGGAATCTAAAAAAAAGTTGAACTCATAGCAGTAGGAAGTAGAATGGTGGTTACCAGTGCCTTAAGGAGGGTGGAGTTGGGGAGATGTAGCTCAATGAATAAAAAATTTCAGAAGTTCAAGAGATCTATTGGACATGGTGGCTCATGCCTGTAATCCCAGCACTTTGGGAGGCTGAGGAGGGAGGATTGCTTGAGCCCAGGAGTTCAAGACCAGCCTTGGCAACATAGTGAGATCCCCATCTCTATTAAAAAAAAAACAAAAAACAAAAAAACTTAAATTAGCTGAGTGTGGTGGCATGTGCCCACAGTCCCAGATACTCAGGAGGCTGAATTGGGAGGATTGCTTGAGCTCAGTAAGTTGAGGCTACAGTGAGCTATACCATTGCACTCCAGCCTGGTTGACAGAGTAAGACCCTGTTTCAAACAACAGCAGAAATCCCAAAGAGATCTATTGTACAACACGGTGACTATAGTTAATAACAATGTATTATATATTCTGGAAAATTGCGAAGAGTAGAGTTTAAGTGTTCTCACCACCAAAAAATGATAAGGGCTGAGCATGGTGGTTTACACTTATAATCCCAGCATTTTGGGAGATCGAAGTGAGAGGATCACATGAGCCCAGTTAGTTGGAGGTTGTAGTGAGCTATGGTCACACTACCTCATTCCAGCCTGGGTGATAGAGACCCTGTCTCAAAAAAGAAAAAAGAAAAGAGATGAAAAAAAGAATGTAAACCACCTGAGAGCAACACTGTTGTTTCTTTTGTTAAACTGCATAGTGGGGTGCTTGGCACAAGTGTGCATTCATACATTTTTGTTGCTTGCTTGAAAAATGTTGTTATGTGAAAAAACAGAAGTGACAAAACATAGGTACATTATGATAACATTTGAGTATAGAAATCTAAATACTTCGATCAGTATATCATATTTATACATAGTATACAATATAATAGATTCTATAATCACAGAGGTAATTTTTTTAACTATGGAAGACTTTTTTTTTGAGACAAAGTCTGGTTGTCATGCAGGATGGAGCGCAGTGGCTCGATCTCAGCTCACTGCAACCTCTTGACTCCCAGATTCAAGTGATTCTCTTGCCTCAGCCTCCTGAGTAGCTAGGATTACAGGTGTACCCATGCCCAGCTAATTTTTGTACTTTTGGTACAGACAGGATTTCGCCATGTTGGCCAGGCTGGTTTTGAACTCCTGACCTCAAGTGATCTGCCCACCTCAGACTTCCAAAGTGTGGGGCTTATAGGCATAAGCCACCATACCCAGCCCAAAGAAAACTTTTAAAGCTAGGCATGGAGACTTCAGCTCACCCCTCCGGCACCTTTGCCTCTGCCAGGATGCCTTACCTGCTACATCCAGGTCCACCTTGAAGTGGGCGCTGTGGGTGTGGGCCGTGCCCAGGGTGAGCTCTGAAACTTTGTTCCCATACCTCTGGGCAGCACCAAAGGGGAATGCTGAGCTGATGTAGCCGGTGGTGTGGAGTCTGACTTCTATGGCCCCATTAGGGTGGAAGACTGTATCCCACACATAGTCATAGTTGAGCATAGTGGACACAGATCTGACGACCAGCACCATTTCTGCAAGGCCCCCAAAGTAGTGGGAGTAGAGATCTGAGTGGTGTCGCCGCAGGGGGAGGCCCTGGTTGTGTTCAAATACACAAAAGGCATCACGTATTGTCTTGGCGGCCTGGGACTCGAAAAGGAAGTGCCAGTCCACATAAGTGGCCAGGTAGGGGCAGTCCACCCCACGGGTCAGGGGCGTGGAGAAGTGGCCCAAGCCAAAGCCGCTATCTATGTACCGGCTTCGTAGAGCAGAAGGAGAATTGCCTCCATAGATGGCCAAAGCCTCCTGGACACTGACTTCATAGGCCACCCTCTCCCCTTGGAAGCGAACGTCAAAGATCCTTGGGCCGCTGAATGCTCCGAGACCAAAGGAGAAAGTCCACAGTGAGGAGGCCACTCGACTTCCCTGGACACTGAAGCGGGGGCCCTGGGGATGGAACTGCAGAGGGGGAGCTGGACCCGGGGGCACAGGGGACTTCAGGGACCAGGACCCACCTGTGCCATTGTCTGGGATCAGCACCACATTCACAAGGCCGGCCTCAAACTGGGCCTCCAGCTGGGCCAGGCTGTCGTAGTAGTGGCCTTGATAGAACACCTTCTGGATGGTCCAACGGGCAGGGTCCAGGGCCTTGTGGTTCACTAGCAGCTCCAAGCCCACGGGGTGCAGGAAGAACCCAGCCCCTGAGATGTTGTAGTAGAGGCCAAACCAAGTGGCCCGGTCCCCTGATTGCAGACCACGGGGAGCCGTGTTCATTGTCACCAGGTTCCGTTCCTGGTGCTTGTAGAAGCAACAGTGGTGGAGAAGCCCAGAAGCCTGGGGCAGCTCTCTGTCGAAGATCATCTGGTCTATGTCCAGGTACTCTCGGAACAGCACGGGGCGTCGGTGATAGGGCAGGGGGCCTCCATGACGCTCCACGGTCACGTCCCGCATGTAGGAAGGGTGAGGCAGTGGCCCCACCACCAGCTCACTCACATTGGGCTGGGGTTGCCTGCCAAAGAAGACGATGGCCAGTGCCTCCCGGGCAGGTGGGGGGCCCCCCCTGTCCAGGTGAGCCAGGGCTGCAGCCTTGGGAGGCAGCTGTAGCTCCACTGAGAAGACACAGTTGTCCGAGGGCCGGGCCTGGGCCGCATCCACCAGCCCTGGCCCCAGTCGCTGGGTCAGAAAGTGCATCACAGCTGTCAGCTCCTCTCGGCTCAGGTCTGCAAACAGCTGGCTCTGGCCAGGGTGTGTCCAAGGCTGGGCACTGGGAGATATAGAGGGGCAATGGGGAAGCTGG
>NW_020256283.1:0-1081 GCF_003255815.1 Theropithecus gelada
GAGAGGAGAGCTGTAACTCTGTGATGTGATTACAAAGAACACAAAGATGTTTCTCAGAAATCTTCTTTCTTTTTGTTATCGGAATATATTTCCTTTGGCCTTATAGTCTTCAAAGGGATCAGAAATATCTGTTCTCAGATTCCACAGAAATAAGGCTAGCAAAGACATCCACGAAATACAGATGTAACTCTGTGAGATGAATTAACAGAACACTAAGCAGTTTCTCAGAAAGCTTCTTTCCAGATTTCATCTGAGGATATTTCCTTTTTCACCATAGCCCTCTATAGGCTTTCTAATATCACTTTGCCAATTCCACAAGAACTGTGTTAGCGAAAGGCTTCTGGAGGGGAAAGCTGTAACACTGTGAGATGATTTCACAGAACACAAAGAAGTTTCTCAGAAAGCTTCTTTTTCTTTGTTATCGGAGGATATTTCCTTGGGCCCTAGAGTCTTCAAAGGGATCGGAAATATCTGTTCTCAATTCCACAGAAAGAAGGCTAGCAAAGAGATCCACGAAATACAGATGTAACTCTGTGAGATGAATTAACAGTACACTAAGTAGTTTCTCAGAAAGCTTCTTTCGAGATTTCATTTGAGGATATTTCCGTTTTCAACATAGCCCTCTCTGGGCTTCCAAATATCACTTTGCCAATTCCACAAGAACTGTCTTAGCGAAAGGCTTCTTGAGGGGAAAGCTGTAACACTGTGAGATGATTTCACAGAACACAAAGAAGTTTCTCAGAAAGCTTCTTTGTCTTTGTTATCGGAGGATATTTCCTTTGGCCCTGCAGTCTTCAAAGGGATCCGAAATATCTGTTCTCAGATCCCACAGAAATAAGGCTATCAAAGAGATCCACGAAATACTGACGTAACTCTGTGAGTAGAAGTCACACATCACAGAGCAGTTTCTCAGAAAGCTTCTTTCCAGATTTCATCTGAGGAGATTTCCTTTTTCACCATAGCCCTCTATGGGCTTCCAAATATCACTTTGCCAATTCCACAAGAACTGTCTTAGCGAAAGGCTTCTTGAGGGGAAAGCTGTAGCTCTGTGAGATGATTTCACAGAACACAAAGAAGTTTC
>NW_020256284.1:0-1081 GCF_003255815.1 Theropithecus gelada
GGGTGGCTCTTTCCCCTGGAGACAAAGACAGGGTGGCTGGAGACTGCATCATCACTATTTCTCCGGTGATATCTGAAATTGGAAAGAAAACGGAAATGCACTATTGTAATCTGGATCAAAATCACTGTCTTTGAGTAGAGCCAACATTGTTGCCCTACACTGAATTTTAACTATATTTCTTGCTGAGCAGAGGTGGCAGGAGTTTTCAGTGATGTGCAAAACCACCTCATATTCCCCTCACCTGGGAGCCAGAGCAGCAGGAGGAAGAGAAGCTGTGCTGGGGCTTCCATGGTTCCCTCTGGGTCCTAACTGAGCAGTTCCTCCCCAGGGCTCTGACCCAGGCATTGATATGGGCTCTGGAATGTAGGGCAGCTGGGAGGGACATGCAAAGCAGCTGGGGTGCGAGCTGGGCTTCCAGCTGCAGAGACCACCTGCTTCTTCCTCTCTGCACTGAGCATCCTGTGCCGTCCTGGTTGTCAGGTCAGAAGAGTCTGTTGGCGCAGTCTGAGTGTAGAACTTCCCCCTGGTGATCACAGAATTTCACTCCTGTGTCTTTCTTCTCCTCAATCACCTAAATTACCCAGATGATGTTTGGTAAAAGGCTGTTAAGAGCAATATAAAAGGCTGTGTTTTCATTTCTCTCGTCCTATCCTCAATATGCCCAGTCATGTTCCTAAGTGCATTATTGGATCTATTGAAATGGAGAGTCTTTTAGAGCTTAATCTTCCAGATATACCTTTCATTTGCTTGTTAGTAATGTTTTCTGAGGGTCCTGAAGCTTTCCATTAACCCCCACACATGCTCTTTGAATTAAAATCTTCTGTTTACAGTCACATGTCCTGGCAGTCCCTGACATAGATGCTGCATGGCTTGCTGAGTGCTTGAAATTGAACAAGTAACTTAACTTCCCTGTGCCTCAGTTTCCATATTTGTGTAACTGTGACAATAGTGGTACCTACCTTACAGTGCTGTAGACAGTTTAAAGAAAATAAGACGAGCATTTTCGATAGTATTCAGGACATTATGTATGCAGGAATTAATTTTGTTTTTATTGTTTAAGTATTCAGCACTACAGTCATCA
>NW_020256285.1:0-1081 GCF_003255815.1 Theropithecus gelada
ATCCGTTTGAAGACTATAGGGCCAAAGGAAATATCCTCCGATACCAAAGAGAAAGAAGCTTTCTGAGAAACTTCTTTGTGTTCTGTGAAATCATCTCAGAGAGTTAGAGCTTTGCCCTCAAGAAGCCTTTCGCTAAGACAGTTCTTGTGGAATTCTCAAACTGATATTTGGAAGCCCATTGAGGGCTATGGTGAAAAAGGAAATATCCTCAGATAATATCTGGAAAGAAGTTTTCTGAGAAACTCCTTAGTGTTCTGTTAATTCATCTCACAGAGTGCCATCTGTTTTTCTTGGATCTCTTTGCTAGCCTTATTTCTGTGGAATCTGAGAACAGATATTTCGGGTCCGTTTGAAGACTATAGGGCCAAAGGAAATATCCTCCGATATCAAAGGAAAGAAGCTTTCTGAGAAACTTGTTTGTGTTCTGTGAAATCATCTCAGAGAGTTACAGCTTTCCCTTCAAGAAGCCTTTCTCTAAGACAGTTCTTGTGGAATTGGCAAAGTGGTATTTGCAAGCCCATAGAGGGCTAAGCTGAAAAAGGAAATATCCTCAGATGAAATCTGGAAAGAAGCTTTCTGAGAAACTGCTCTGTGATGTGTGACTTCCAATCACAGAGTTCCATCTGTATTTCGTGGATCGCTTTGCTAGCCTTATTTCTGTGGAATCTGAGAACAGATACTTCGGATCCCTTGTAAGACTATAGGGCCAAAGGAAATATCCTCCGATAACAAAGAGAAAGAAGCTTTCTGACAACTTCTTTGTGTTCTGTGAAATCATCTCACTGAGTTACAGCTTTCCCCTCAAGAAGCTTTTCGCTAAGACAGTTCTTGTGGAATTGGCAAAGTGATATTTGGAAGCCCCTAGAGGGCTAAGGTGAAAAAGGAAATATCCTCTAATGAAATCTGGAAAGAAGCTTTCTGAGAAACTGCTTAGTGCTCTGTTAATTCATCTCACAGAGTTACATCTGTATTTCGTGGATCTCTTTGCTAGCCTTATTTCGGTGGAATCAGAGAGCAGATATTTCGGATCCCTTTGAAGACTATAGGGTCAAGGGAAATATCCTCCGATAACAAAGAGAAA
>NW_020256286.1:0-1081 GCF_003255815.1 Theropithecus gelada
TTGGAAGCCCTTAGAGGGCTATGGTGAAAAAGGAAATATCCTCAGATGAAATCTGGAAAGAAGCTTTCTGAGAAACTGCTCTGTGATGTGTGAATTCCACTCACAGAGTTACATCTGTATTTCGTGGATCTCTTTGCTAGCCTTATTTCCATGGAATCTGAGAACAGATACTTCGGATCCCTTTGAAGACTATAGGGCCAAAGGAAATATCCTCCGATAACAAAGAGAAAGAGGCTTTCTGAGAAACCTCTTTGTTTTCTGTGAAATCATCTCACAGAGTTACAGCTTTCCCGTCTAGAAGCCTTTCGCTAAGACATTTCTTGTGGAATTGGCAAAGTGATATTTGGAATCCCATAGAAGGCTATGGTGAAAAAGGAAATATCCTCAGATGAAATCTGGAAAGAAGCTTTCTGAGTAACTGCTTAGTGTTCTATTAATTCATCTCACAGAATTACATGCGTATTTCGTGGATATCTTTACTAGCCTTATTTCTGTGGAATCTGAGAACAGATACTTCGGATCCCTTTGAAGACTATAGGGACAAAGGAAATATCCTCTGATAACAAAGAGCAAGAAGCTTTCTGAGAAACTTCTTTGTGTTCTGTGAAATCATCTCACACAGTTACAGCTTTCCCGTCAAGAAGCCTTTCGCTAAGACAGTTCTTCTGGAATTGGCAAAGTGATATTTGGAAGCCCATAGAGGGCTATGGTGAAAAAGGAAATATCCTCAGATGAACTCTGGAAAGAAGCTTTTTAGAAACTGCTCTGTGATGTGTGACTTCCACTCACAGAGTTACATCTGTATTTCGTGGATCTCTTTGCTAGCCTTATTTCTGTGGAATCTCAGAACAGATGTTTCGGATCTCTTTGAAGACTATAGGGCCAAAGGAAATATCCTCAGATAAAAAGAGAAAGAAGCTTTCTGAGAAACTTCTTTGTGTTCTGTGAAATTCTCTCAGAGAGTTACAGCTTTCCCGTCGAGAAGCGTTTCGCTAAGAGAGTTCTTGTGGAATTGGCAAAGTGATATTTGGAAGCCCATAGAGGGCTATGGTGAAAAAGGAAATATCCTCAGATGAAATCT
>NW_020256287.1:0-1081 GCF_003255815.1 Theropithecus gelada
AAGTCTTTGCCCATGCCTATGTCCTGAATGGTACTACCTAGGTTTTCTTCTAGGGTTTTTATGGTATTAGGTCTAACATTTAAGTCTCTAATCCATCTTGAATTAATTTTCGTATAAGGAGTAATGAAAGGATCCAGTTTCAGCTTTCTACTTATGGCTAGCCAATTTTCCCAGCACCATTTATTAAATAGGGAATCCTTTCCCCATTTCTTGTTTTTCTCAGGTTTGTCAAAGATCAGATGGCTGTAGATGTGTGGTATTATTTCTGAGGACTCTGTTCTGTTCCATTGGTCTATATCTCTATTTTGGTACCAGTACCATGCTGTTTTGGTTACTGTAGCCTTGTAGTATAGTTTGAAGTCAGGTAGCGTGATGCCTCCAGCTTTGTTCTTTTGACTTAGGATTGTCTTGGAGATGCGGGGTCTTTTTTGGTTCCATATGAACTTTAAAGCAGTTTTTTCCAATTCTGTGAAGAAACTCATTGGTAGCTTGATGGGGATGGCATTGAATCTATAAATTACCTTGGGCAGTATGGCCATTTTCATCATATTGATTCTTCCTATCCATGAGCATGGTATGTTCTTCCATTTGTTTGTGTCCTCTTTTATTTCACTGAGCAGTGGTTTGTAGTTCTCCTTGAAGAGGTCCTTTACATCCCTTGTAAGTTGGATTCCTAGGTATTTTATTCTCTTTGTAGCAATTGTGAATGGAAGTTCATTCATGAGTTGGCTCTGTGTTTGTCTGTTATTGGTGTATAACAATGCTTGTGATTTTTGCACATTAATTTTGTATCCTGAGACTTTGCTGAAGTTGCTTATCAGCTTAAGGAGATTTTGGGCTGAGACAATGGGGTTTTCTAAATATACAATCATGTCATCTGCAAACAGGGACAATTTGACTTCTTCTTTTCCTAACTGAATACCCCTGATTTCTTTCTCTTGCCTCATTGCCCTAGCCAGAACTTCCAACACTATGTTGAATAGGAGTGGTGAGAGAGGGCATCCCTGTCTTGTGCCAGTTTTCAAAGGGAATTTTTCCAGTTTTTGCCCATTCAGTATGATATTGGCTGTGGGTTTGTCAT
>NW_020256288.1:0-1081 GCF_003255815.1 Theropithecus gelada
GTTTTCTGTTCTTGTGATAGTTTGCTAAGAATGATGGTTTCCAGCTGTATCCATGTCCCTACAAAGGACACAAACTCATCGTTTTTTATGGCTGCATAGTATTCCATGGTGTATATGTGCCATATTTTCTTAATCCAGTCTGTCACTGATGGACAAAGATTCCAAGTCTTTGCTATTGTGAATAGTGCCACAATAAACATACGTGTGCATGTGTCTTTATAGCAGCATGATTTATAATCCTTTGGGTATATGCCCAGTAATGGGATGGCTGGGTCATATGGTACATCTAGTTCTAGATCCTTGAGGAATCGCCATACTGTTTTCCATAATGGTTGAACTAGTTTACAATCCCACCAACAGTGTAAAAGTGTTCCTATTTCTCCACATCCTCTCCAGCACCTGTTGTTTCCTGACCTTTTAATGATTGCCATTCTAACTGGTGTGAGATGGTATCTCATTGTGGTTGTGATTTGCATTTCTCTGATGGCCAGTGATGATGAGCATTTTTTCATGTGTCTGTTGGCTGTATGAATGTCTTCTTTTGAGAAATGTCTGTTCATATCCTTTGCCCACTTTTTGATGGGGTTATTTGTTTTTTTCTTGTAAATTTGTTTGAGTTCTTTGTAGGTTCTGGATATTAGCCCTTTGTCAGATGAGTAGATTGCAAAAATTTTCTCCCATTCTGTAGGTTGCCTGTTGACTCTGATGGTAGTTTCTTTTGCTGTGCAGAAGCTCTTTAGTTTAATTAGATCCCATTTGTCAATTTTGGCTTTTGCTGCCGTTGCTTTTGGTGTTTTAGACATGAAGTCTTTGCCCATGCCTATGTCCTGAATGGTACTACCTAGGTTTTCCTCTAGGGTTTTTATGGTATTAGGTCTAACATTTAAGTCTCTAATCCATCTTGAATTAATTTTCGTATAAGGAGTAAGGAAAGGATCCAGTTTCAGCTTTCTACTTATGGCTAGCCAATTTTCCCAGCACCATTTATTAAATAGGGAATCCTTTCCCCATTTCTTGTTTCTCTCAGGTTTGTCAAAGATCAGATGGCTGTAGATGTGTGGTATTATTTCTGAGGACTCTG
>NW_020256289.1:0-1081 GCF_003255815.1 Theropithecus gelada
CTGTGGAAACTCCATGCCACGCTAACTCTCGTCTGATGTGCTCCGGCTAAAGCCACGCTTCTCGGAGGGCGTTTCTCTTCACACATCCGGCAATCATCAACATCTAGTCTCCCCACAGAACAGATCCTTCCCCAGGAAGCAGATGCTTGGCTGTAACACGGGGTAATGAGGGGCGCGCCTTCGTGCCCAATCTGTTGTGTTTCCTGTTACCTATTTTACCTTAAGCTACAAATGATTCCCGTTTACACGGGGCACAGTGACACAGACAGCAAAACACATGAGATTCAGTGTGAGCCCACACCCGTCACTGCTGACCTCAAGTGCTTTGTTCGTTTTGCTTCTAGAGTTTATACTCTCTCCCGGGGTTCCAGGCCTGTGGATTCAACCAACCATATATCAAGATTTTTTTTTAATGTGTTTGTACTAAGCATTCAGACTTTATTATTCATTAAACAACTACTCGCATGGCATGTGCATGATATAGCTGTTACGAGCAACCCTGACATGACTGTCTGCAGGAGGATGTGCATATGTCATATGCAAACACGATGCCATTTTATTGCAGGGACCTGAGTGCCCACAGACCTTGGTTTCTATAGGCAGTCCTACAGCCTACCCCCATGGGCACTGTGGAATGGCTATAGTAGAAAATATGGAGGTTTTAAACAGTTATACACTAAATCTAATCGTTTGTTAAGAAATTACTGTGTATCACTTGTATTATTTGGAAGTCCTTCCTGGCCCAGAGACTTGACATGTTCTTATCTTTTTGTCCACGGATCTAGCCATTCCAGTAAGCTTATTGAACACAAATCAATTTTACAATTAAATTCTTACAGGAACCACACTCAATCTGTAAGCTGCTTTGGTTTTTAAAGTGAAATAACCAATAGTTTTGCAAACCAGCTATATCATAGAATAGGATAAAGCAGCCCCATGACATGCAAAAACATGAGGTTTCAAAGCTAACCAGTATAAAACATGTTACAAACCCCTAAATATGAAAACTTTTTACACCACAACAGATATTCCAGAAAA
The DNA here is from genome assembly GCF_003255815.1 of Theropithecus gelada. Classification (NCBI taxonomy): domain Eukaryota; kingdom Metazoa; phylum Chordata; class Mammalia; order Primates; family Cercopithecidae; genus Theropithecus; species Theropithecus gelada. The sequence continues at coordinate 1,039 of NW_020256289.1, forward strand.
AAAAAGATGCTCAAAAAAGCTCTTTGCAGAAAAGTACTTTCCC
>NW_020256290.1:0-1081 GCF_003255815.1 Theropithecus gelada
TTCCTTTGTGTTCTTTCCATTCTCTTATCTCTGGGCTTCAATTTGGATATTTTCTACTGATATGTCTCAAAGCCCACAAATCCTACATTTGCTTATATTGAACCTAATGTTAAACCTACCCAACTGGCTCTTCACTTCAGACACTGTATTTTCAGTTCTAGAAAGTCCATTTAAATCTCTGTATAGATTTTAATTATCTGGTAAAACTTTCCATCTTTTCATGCATTTACCTATTTTTTCTATATTTTCTTGAAAATATTAATCATAATTATTTTATACTTTTTTAAAAGAGATGTGGTCTTGCTATGTGACCCAGGCTGGAGTGCAGTGGCAACTTCACACGCATGATCACAGTGCACTACAGCCTCAAAGTCCTGGGCTGAAGAAGTCCTTCTGCCTTAGCCTCCGGAATATCTAGCCCTACTAGTGTGTGTCACCATGTCTGGCTTGTTTCTTTACACAGTTGATTATCAGTCATATGGTCTTGTCTCTTTGCAGGCCTCATAATTTTTTTATCATATGACAGACATTGTGTGGGTGGTTTCCAGATTATATTTCACCAAAAGAGGTTTCCCTTTTTCTCTGTCAGGCAAACATGGTGAGTGGCTGATCATGTAAACCCCTTTATAGGGCATGGTCTACCTAGCCTTTTTATAAGAATTTTAGTTCCTTTAGTCCTTATTGCTTCCACAAATCTCTGATGCCCTAAAAAATTATAATTTTATAAGGTATGAAGGTTTTCATAGTTGTAGCTGGGGAAGCACTGGCCTACCACAAAACCATATCCTACCCAGAAATGGAAGCTCTCTTGTGTTCTTCAAAAGGAAGAAGATGAATGCTCATGAGCTCACAGAATGGTTCTAAATGTGCTCTTCCTGCCACTACTCACTGCAGTTACTATTTATCATAATTGCCAATACTATTCAGAGAGCATGACTAATCACACTGCTGCTCTCAAATTCCCCAGTGTCTGTTAACTGCTCCCCTTATGGGGTCAAAAGGGTGAAAATAGGACCAACTGAATGAGAATGCACTGCAAGGCAGACTGCCTATGCTTCATGCAAGGCAGACTGCCTATGCT
>NW_020256291.1:0-1080 GCF_003255815.1 Theropithecus gelada
ACTCGGTAGCCATAAAGGTGAAAATGAGCTGTCAGATGGAACTTCCCCGTCAACTCAACATGGAATTTATTGTTTCATTTCATTAACACTCTTTACATAATGGTTCATACTTTTTGGTCTGTTCATTACTTGTATTTTTCAAAGGAATCTCACTTGAATCTTTACTCTTTTGCATTTTGTCTCCAGGACAAGGTTGGGAAGTGTTACCTCCAGCATCATAACATGATCTAGTGACCTGACACATTTGTGGCAAAGAATACCTACTAATTCAGAAGCTCTTTGGTTTTCTTTCCATGAAATAGAATTATTTCTTCTGTTCTGTGTATGAGCATATCCTAGCAATCCTGTACACACCCACCTAGATGTCTACAAGCCTATGAATTATTCTCTGTAAATAAAAATTTATCTCAAATTCCCTCAATGTCCATAATTCTCCTGAAAGTGAGGAAGGTCTTTCTGGATCTGTTTAAACAAAATGTCCAGAGACCACCTGGTAGGTAAGGGGTTCACCCGGCTCTGGATGCTGGCTCTGTGTCTTTCCCTCTGTTGTTCCACCAGTCAGCTCACTTGTTCAGTCCTAACAAGAGAGCCCAGGTTTGTCCTGATGTTGAAACACACCCAACTTCTGATGACTCTCCTGTTACCCACATCCATGGAAACAGATTATTTATTATATAATTCACCAAACTAATGTCAAATGCCCAAGTTGCAATACCGCAAACTCTAAGGTATGTTCATGCAATTCAATGAAGAAGAAAGTCTTTCAGACACAGGTGCACCTGACACGATAAATATGTGGGTGAAGACTCTGGGCTTGAGTGTCATTGTCCACCCATGTTTCAGAAGTGTGACCTGTCAGGGAAGAACCAGAGTTCCTTGTGCTCTCAGAGGGGAGGGCTCACAGATGTTCTCTCTTGTTCCCAGGAAAAGCAATTGCACTAATCTTGATGATGAGACTATGCTCCTGTGCGGACCTAGTATAGTTTTTGATTGAAATTGTCACTGTGATCCCCAAACTGCATCTATTCACACGGAAGTGTATAAAGGTCAGGCCACATTCTCAGCATCACACATTGAGAC
>NW_020256292.1:0-7194 GCF_003255815.1 Theropithecus gelada
ATTTGCACTAATGGCAAAATGTAATGGCAGATCAGCTTTGAGAGTGGTCCTAAGCAGTAAACTGGATGATGTTACATTAGAAAAACATCAATAATTCATATTTAAGTTTCTAGTAGTTACTACTGATTTGATAATCACTTAAATTTTATATATCTTAATGTATTTTTCAGACTCCTAATTCCCACATTCACTGTACCTAGGGGCATAGTCCATTCTGTTAGGATTATACCCTCTCCCTAGAAATGTTTTCCATCTTGTTGTGGGGATTTGGTATTAATGTTTCTTCATTGATTATGAAACTTTTGTTCCTTGAAACTAATTGACTTTGTCTAAAGTTAAAGAAATAAGGCAGAATGATTGTTGTAGCCTGCTCAAACTGATACAAATCCCTGAAACCATGATTGGCATATGTTAGATAACAAATGAGGATGTCTAAGAGGCATATGCTGCTTTGGAGGTGTGGTGAACGTGTGTACAGAAGTTTTCAATCTTAACTATATAGTGTTAGTGTGATGCTATACTATTGGAAAAATAGCAACTTTTTTCTATTTTATAAGTTGTATGCATAAGCATAAGATTTGTAATGTTTCATTTATAAACTGCCCTCTTCAACACATGTTAATAGTGTTTTCTCAAAGTATTGATAGTATGTCTTCCAGAATTTCACAATATGCTTACAGTAAATAGTTCCTAGCTTGTTGAAATGTTAAAAAACAAACAAACAAACAAACAAACAAACAAAAAAAACCCACATGATTATCTCAATAGATGCAGAAAAGGACTTTGACAAAATTCAACAGCCCTTCATGCTAAAAACTCTCAATAAACTAGGTATTGATGTGACGTTTCTCAAAATAAGAGCTATTTATGAGAAACCCACAACCAACATCATACTGAATGGGAAAAAACTGGAAGAATTGCCTTTGAAATCTAGCACAAGACATGGATGCCCTCTCTCACCACTCTTACTCAACATAATGTTGGAAGTTCTGACCAGGGAAAACAAGTAGGAGAAAGAAATAAAGGGTATCCAATTAGGAAAAGAGGAAGTCAAATTGTCCCTGTTTGCAGATGGCATGATTATATATTTAGAAAACTCCATCGTTTCAGCCCCAAATCTCCTTAAGCTGATAAGCAACTTCAGCAAAATCTCAGGATACAAAATCAATGGGCAAAAATCGGAAGCATTCCTATACACCAATAACAGACAAACAGAGAGTCAAATCATTAGTGAACTCCCATTCACAATCACTTCAAAGAGAGTAAAATACCTAGGAATCCAACTTACAAGGGATGTGAAGGACCTCTTCAAGGCAAACTACAAACCACTGCTCAATGAAATAAAAGAGGACACAAACGAATGGAAAAGCATTCCATGCTCATGAATAGGAAGAATCAACATTATGCAAATGGCCATACTGCCCAAGGTAATTTATAGATTCAATGCCATCCCCATCCAGCTACAAATGACTTTCTTCACAGAATTGGAAAAAACTACTTTAAAGTTCATACAGAACCATAAAAGAGTCTGCATTGCCAAGACAATCTTAAGCAAAGAGAACAAAGCTGGAGGCATCATACTACCTGACTTCAAACTATACTACAAGGCTACATAAACAAAACAGCATGGTACTGGTACCAAAACAGATATATAGACCAATGGAACAGAACAGAGCCCTCAGAAATAATACCACACATCTACAACCATCTGATCTTTGACAAACCTGACAAACACAAGAAATGGGGAAAGGATTCCCTATTTAATAAATGGTGCTGGGAAAACTGGCTAGCCATATGTAGAAAGCTGAAACTGGATCCCTTCCTTACACCTTATACAAAAATTAATTCAAGATAGATTAAAGACTTAAACGTTAGACCTAAAATGATAAAAATCCTAGAAAAAGACCTAGGCAATACCATTCAGGACATAGGCATGGGCAAGGACTTCATAACTAAAACACCAAAAGCAATGGTAACAAAAGCCAAAATTGACAAATGGGATCTAATTTAACTAAAGAGCTTCCGCACAACAAAAGAAACTATCATCAGAATGAACAGGCAACCTACAGAATGGGAGACAATTTTTGCAATCTACTCATCTGACAAAGGGCTAATATCCAGAACCTACAAAGAACTCAAACAAATTTACAAGAAAAAAATCAAACAACCCCATCAAAAAGTGGGCAAAGGATATGAACAGACACTTCTCAAAAGAAGACACTTATGCAGCCAACAGACACATGAAGAAATGCTCATCATCACTGGCCATCAGAGAAATGCAAATCAAAACCACAATTAGATACCATCTCACACCAGTTATAATGGTGATCATTAAAAAGTCAGGAAACAACAGGTGCTGGAGAGGGTGTGGAGAAATAGGAACACTTTTACACTGTTTACTACCACAATAGGTGGTACTGTAAACTAGTTCAACCATTGTAGAAGACAGTGTAGCGATTCCTCAAGGATCAAAAACTAGAAATACCATTTGACCAGACTCGATTAACAGATTAACTCGATTAACAGATTAACTCGATTAACTCGATTGACAGACTCGATTAAGAAAATGTGGCAAATATACAAGACGGAATACTAGGCAGCCATAAAAAAGGATGAGTTCATGTCCTTTGTAGGGACATGGATGCAGCTGGAAACCATCATTCTGATCAAACTATCACAAGGACAGAAAGTCAAACACCGCATGTTCTTTCTCATAGATGGGAACTGAACAATGAGAACACCTAGACACAGGGTGGGGAACATGGCACACAAGGACCTGTCATGGGATGGGGGAGAGGGGAGGGATAGCATTAGGAGATATACCTAATGTAAATGTCGAGTTAACGGGTGCAGCACACCTACATGGCACATGTATATATATGTAACAAACCTGCACGTTGTGCACATGTACCCTAGAACTTAAAGTACAATTAAAAAAAGAACTTATACATGTAAGCCCTCCGCCCCCTAGAAATAGTTATTTGGGGTTACTGTGTAAGAAAGCTATTTAGCCACCAGAGGGCGATGTGACACAGCACAAAGTAGGTCTCTGTTCCGCTGAAACCTTTACTTTTCAAAATGGGAAATCACCAGCCTGGCCAACATGGTGAAACCCGTCTCTACAAACAAACAAAAAAACAAACAAACAAAAATTAGCCAGGCGCCGTGGCGGGTGCCTGTAATCCCAGCTACTCAGGAAGCTGAGGCAGGAGAACCGCTTGAACCTGGGAGGCGGACGTTGCAGTGAGCCCAGATCGCGCCACTGCACTCCAGCCTGGGCCACAGAGTGAGACTCTGTCTCAAAACAAACCAAAACCAAACCAAAACAAAACAAAACAAAATGAGAAATCAAAATGGAATTCTAAGGAAGTGGGCACGTTTACATATATCCATGTTAAAGTTCTAGAGCTGTTGATAAATATAAAAACAACAATTGTAAGTTATTCCCGTAGGAGTTGTGCATTATTTTCTTTATTAATGCTTAGTATTTTCCAATTCACATTCCTGTGTATGTATTCTATATAAAATTTTTATAAAATGGAGAATGACATGCTTTCTAAAATGTAAAAAACACATATACGTGTATATATATACACAGATATCTACATGTTGCTCTTGTAATTATAGAAGAAAACAATGACCTCTGTGCCATTAAAAAAGCATTTGTTTTTTCCACATTTGTTTCTCTTTTCCTTAGGGACTCAGAGTTGCAATGAAGTGGTTTTTGAAGGTTCTGTCTTGTAATATTGTTCTGCTGTTACAGAAACTCAAAAATACTTTGTAACAACAGACTTTATTAGAATTAACTTACATGTGTTTTTACTTTATTTTTGTGTCAGACCAGAGTTTTATTATTATTCAAATCAGACTTCCTGGGCATTTTTTATTTGTTTGTTTTGAGATGGAGTCTCACACTGTCGCCTGGGCAGGAGTGCAATAATGTGATCTCAGCTCACTGCAACTTCTGCCTCCTGGGTTCAAGCTATTCTCCTGCCTCAGCCTCCTGAGTAGCTGGGATTACAGGTGCCACCTACCATGCCTGGCTATTTTTTTTTTTTTTTTGTATTTTTAGTAGAGATGGTGTTTCACTATGTTGGCCAGACTGCTCTCCAAATCCTGACCTCACGATCTGCCTGCCTTGGCCTCTCAATGTGCTAGAATTACACGCGTGAGCCACCGTGCCCAGCCTAAGTTTTTAAAGATAATTTGACAGGTAGGGGTTAGGAAAGTGGGGCGTGCCGATTGATCAAGTTGGAGATAGAATCATAGGAGGTCGAATTGAGATTCTTGCTGTCTTCTGTTGCTGGGTAGAATCTCAGAACTGATTGAGCCAGATTACCAGTCTAGATGGTGTCAGCTGAACCATCGAGTGGAGGGTCTGCAAATTCCTTCCCAAGGTTAGTTCAGCCTATGCCCAGGAATGAACAAGGACAGCTTAAAAGTTAGAAGCAAGATGGAGTCAGTTACGTCTGATCTCTTTCATTGTCATAATTTTCTCAGCTATAATTTTTGCAACGCCAGTTTCAATCCCTCCCTTACGGTTTCATAGCACCTTACCCTTAAGGTGTGGGCCATGAAGACGGGAAAAAGCCATCGATCACTCTGGATTCTTCCTGCGGAAAGGGGGCATATGTTGACCCCAAAGTGAGAGGAGCAGAACTGCTTTGCAGCTGTCTGAGATGTTTGAGTGCACTCACACAGGCCGGGCTGAGGTTTCAAGGCTTTCATGACAAAGGCATTCATATTCTCATCTACAGTTTTAGTATGACATTTAAGCAAACAGTGTACAATAAGGTAAATAATGAGTTATAGAACAAGGAGTGTAATTCCCAGTTTTAAAAGTGAAGATTTAAAAGCATTAGTTTGGACACTTGTAGCCTCCCAAAATTTAGGATTCAGTCTGAATGGCAGAAAAAAAAATCCTCAAAAACAATTAACAACAGGTGTACTATAGTTTTTGAAACAATTTTTCTCTCTTCAGTTCTTATTTTTATTTAAAACAAATCGAGATAGTGTTGATTTGTTTGTGAAATAAACTTTAGTTTTACTACACTTGGCAAGATTATTTGCATACAGCACAGCAAGAATAATTATTTTTCACATAGGCCTTTTAAATTGGCTTTGATGGAATTCTGAACAAAGAGTCGTAGATAAGACTTTTTTTTAAAGCCCATCCCAGCCGTGGATTTTTACCCTCAAATGCATATGAGTTGGGTACATTCCTCTCTTCTTGAGATCCCAGGAGAACTTAAGATTCCTGGGCCTGTTGGAAAGTGACATTCTTTACTTACCATAGGTTAGGAACCCTGTACAGGGACTGCACAGACAAGGTATGAGGCCAGTTTTCCCTAGGGGTTTTTATTGGCTCTAGAAGTCAAGTTTGATTCCTTAAACAGAAGCATGCCATTCCAGTCAAAGCCTTGGTAAAATAAACAGTTTCTCCAATGGTGTCCTGTTGCAAAAGAAAACATTTTTATTACACTTATGCAAACAATCACGTAGCCATAAATTAAGAATACTTGCAAATAGCTTTCAGATTCCAGAGAAATCAAGTAGAGAGAAACAAACATGGTCCAAATTTTGTTCACAGGAATATATTTTACTCAGTTGTTAAAAGCTGTAAGTAGCTCAAAAGAAACGTTTTCTTGGCTCTCTGAAAAATGAAAAGGATCAGTCACGTGTTAAATTAAAAAAAAAACAAAACAAAGAAAAGATCATTTCGGTTTTCTATTAGCTCATTCCATTCAGTAAACTCTTGTTCTGCTTAATATTCATGAACATCTCAGCTCTCCATGAAAGTCCTGAACGTTTTTTTCCTTTATTCTAATGTTCCTATCTCCAAAGCTATCAGACAGTTGCATTCAAAAGCACCCATCAAGATTTTATAGCTGATTACAAAACCATCTTCTAAAGAGGATCAAAACAAGACAACAATTGTCTGGTGATGAGAAGACATTTTAGGGCAGCCAAAGTCAAACACAACTGACAAGAAAAATTTTAACCTCTGTGGGACACAATAATTTAACGTAGCAATTGTAATTATCACTGATAACATATGCTAAGGCATATCAAAATTATAGAAATCTTATTCAATTTTGGAACACATGCTAATAATGTATTTATATGAATATGATCCAAGGAAAGTTAAACATCATTTTATATTTGGCCATATTTTCTGCATGATTTTAATACATTAAATAAGCAGACTATGTCTTTTTGGACTGTAGGGGACCTTTTTTTTAACTTCAAATTTGATCTTGGCAGGTTTTTCAAATATCAAAGTTTTAATACACTGGATATCACAAAATAGAATGCTAGGTCACCATAAGTCATTTATTTAGCCAAAATGATAATTCACAAAGTTTTAAAAAGGAAAATAATCCTTTAGTTTGATAGAAAGGAGACTCAGTTTCTCAAACTGCAAGACCCAGTGAAGACAGCATGAGGCCAGTTGAATTGGTCTCTTCTCTCTCCCCTCCCTTAAAAGGCAAACAAAATTTTTTCATTGCCTCTAAATATTACATAAGAATCTTTTTCAAAAGAGAAAACCAAATTTCATGTTTGCATTATTGCATCTTTAAAGCTAAAGCTAATTTTTATTAACATTTTATAAATCTATTCAGTGTTAATTAGTTTAACCATAAGTTAATGTTTTTATAAACCTTTTATAACCTTTTACAATTTAGTTGTTGTTGTTACAGAGCAGAACCATGTTTTAAGAAAACTCTGTTATGCTTTTATTCCAATGTTCAACTTATGGGAACATTGACTAGTACCCGTATAACTTTAGCCAATATGTTTACACACAGAATCTCTTCTACAATTAATTTTGTATAAACTTTTCACAACTTGCTTAAGCCTTTAGACATTTCCTATCTCACTTAAAACAATACTTTAACCCTCTAAACTTGGGCAAGAAATCCATATTCCCAGGACTTCTTCTAATCTTTTACCAAAAGTACATTCTACTTTTCTTACATGCCTTGCACGTGGAACTGTTTCTTCAGTAGCCTCAAAAATATGTTACACTGTTAACTCTGTGCAACTTCTATTTTTGATGAAATAACTGGTTAGTAGGCCATTTTAATTATGTACCAGGTGTGGAGCTTAGGACAGACAAAGGACAGAAGTGCAGATCAAGTCTGACTTTTTCCAACATAGCTAAGAGATGTGTCTAACTCCACATGTGCCCAG
>NW_020256293.1:0-1080 GCF_003255815.1 Theropithecus gelada
AGAGACTTAAATGTTAGACCTAATACCATAAAAATCCTAGAGGAAAAGCTAGGTAGTACCGTTCAGGACATAGGCATGGGCAAAGACTTCATGTCTAAAACACCAAAAGCAACGGCAACAAAAGCTAAAATTGACAAATGGGATCTCATTAAACTAAAGAGCTTCTGCACAGCAAAAGAAACTACCATCAGAGTGAACAGGCAACCTACAGAATGGGAGAACATTTTTGCAATCTACTCATCTGACAAAGGGCTAATATCCAGAACCTACAAAGAACCCAAACAAATTTACAAGAAAAAAACAAACAACCCCATCAAAAAGTGGGCAAAGGATATGAACAGACATTTCTCAAAAGAAGACATTCATACAGCCAACTGACATATGAAAAAATGCTCATCATCACTGGCCTCAGAGAAATGCAAATCAAAACCACAATGAGATACCATCTCACACCAGTTAGAATGGCGATCATTCAAAAGTCAGGAAACAACAGGTGCTGGAGAGGATGTGGAGAAATAGGAACACTTTTACACTGTTGGTGGGATTGTAAACTAGTTCAACCATTATGGAACACAGTATGGCGATTCCTCAAGGATCTATAACTAGATGTACCATATGACCCAGCCATCCCATTACTGGGGATATACCCAAAGGATTATAAATTATGCTGCTATAAAGACACATGCACACGTATGTTTATTGCGGCACTATTCACAATAGCAAAGACTTGGAATCAACCCAAATGTCCATCAGTGACAGATTGGATTAAGAAAATGTGGCACATATACACCATGGAATACTATGCAGCCATAAAAAAGGAGGAGTTTGCGTCCTTTGTAGGGACATGGATGCAGCTGGAAACCATCATTCTTAGCAAACTATCACAAGAACAGAAAACCAAACACCGCATGTTCTCACTCATAGGTGGGAACTGAACAATGAGATCACTTGGACTCAGGAAGGGGAACATCACACACCGGGGCCTATCATGGGGAGGGGGGAGGGGGGAGGGATTGCATTGGGAGTTATACCTGATGTAAATGACGAGTTGATGGGTGCAGCAGACCAACATGGCACAAG
>NW_020256294.1:0-1081 GCF_003255815.1 Theropithecus gelada
TTCGCTAAGACAGTTCTTGTGGAATTTGCAAACTGATACGTGGAAACCCATAGAGGGCTAAGGTGAAAAAGGAAATATCCTCGGATGAAATCTGGAAAGAAGCTTTCTGAGAAACTGCTTAGTGTTCTGTAAATTCATCTCACAGAGATACATCTGTATTTCGTGGATCTCTTTGCTAGCCTTATTTCTGTGGAATCTGGAACAGGTATTTCGGATCCCTTTCAAGACTATAGGGCCAAAGGAAATATCCTCCGATAACAAAGAGAAAGACGCTCTCTGAGAAATTTCTTTGTGTTCTGTGAAATCAAATCACGGACTTGCAGTTTTCCCCATCAAGAAGCCTTTCGCTAAGACAGTTCTTGTGAAATTGGCAAAGTGATATTTGGAAGCCCATAGAGGGCTATGGTGCAAAAGGAAATATCCTCGGATGAAATCTGGAAAGAAGCTTTGTGAGAAACTGCTTAGTGTTCTGTTAATTCATCTCACAGAGTTACATCGTTATTTCGTGGATCTCTTTGCTAGCGTTATTTCTGTGGAATCTGAGAACAGATATTTCGGATCCCTTTGAAGACTATAGGGCCAAAGGAAATATCCTCCGATAACAAAGAGAAAGACGCTTTCAGAGAAACTTCTTTGTGTTCTGTGNCGATAACACAGAGAAAGAAGCTTTCTGAGAAACTTTTTTGTGTTCTGTGAAATCATCTCACAGACTTGCAGCTTTCCCCTCAAGAAGCCTTTCGGTAAGACAGTTCTTGTGGAATTGGCAAAGTGATATTTGGAAGCCCATAGAGGGCTATGGCGAAAAAGGAAATATCCTCAGATGAAATCTGGTAAGAAGCTTTCTGAGAAACTACTTAGTGTTCTGTTTATTCATCTCACAGAGTTACATCTGTATTTCGTGGATCTCTTTGCTAGCCTTATTTCTGTGGAGTCTGAGAACAGATATTTCGGATCCCTTTGAAGACTATAGTGCCAACGGAAATATCCTCCGATAACAAAGAGAAAGACGCTCTCTGAGAAATTTCTTTGTGTTCTGTGAAATCATCTCACAGAGTTACAGCTTTCCCCTCAAGAAGCCTTT
>NW_020256295.1:0-1081 GCF_003255815.1 Theropithecus gelada
CACAAGGAAGTTTCTCAGAAAGCTACTTTCTCTTTGTTATCGGAGGATATTTCCTTTGGCCCTATAATCTTCAAAGGTATCCGAAATATCTGTTCTCAGATTCCACAGAAATAAGGCTAGCAAAGAGATCCAGGAAATAGAGATGTAACTCTGTGAGATGAATTAACAGAACACTAAGGAGTTTCTCAGAAAGCTTCTTTCCAGATTTCATCTGAGGATATTTCCTTTTTTACCGTAGCCCTCTATGGGCTTCCAAATTTCACTTTGCAAATTCCACAAGAACTGTCTTAGCGAAAGCGTTGTTTAGGGGAAAGCTGTAACTGTATGTGTTGGTTTCACAGAACACAAAGAAGTTTCTAAGAAATTTCTTTCTCTATGTTATCAGAGGATACTTCTTTTGGCCCTATAGTCTTCAAAGGGATCCGAAATATCTGTTCTCAGATTTCACAGAAATAAGGCTAGCAAAGAGATCCACGAAATACAGATGTAACTCTGTGTGTGGAAGACACACATCACGGAGCAGTTTCTCAGAAAACTTCTTTCCAGATTTCATCTGAGGATATTTCCTTTTTCACCTTAGCCCTCTATGGGCTTCCAAATATCACTTTGCCAATTCCACAAGAACTGTCTTAGCGAAAGACATCTTGAGGGGAAAGCTGTAACTCTGTGAGATGATTTCACAAAACACAAAGAAGTTTCTCAGAAAGCTTCTTTCTCTTTGTTATCGGAGGATATTTCCGTTAGCCCTATAGTATTCANCTGTAACTGTATGAGTTGGTTTCACAGAACACAAAGAAGTTTCTAAGAAATTTCTTTCTCTATGTTATCAGAGGATACTTCCTTTGGCCCTATAGTCTTCAAAGGGATCCGAAATATCTGTTCTCAGATTCCACAGAAATAAGGCTAGCAAAGAGATCCACGAAATACAGATGTAACTCTGTGAGTGGAAGACACACATCACGGAGCAGTTTCTCAGAAACCTTCTTTCCAGATTTCATCTGAGGATATTTCCTTTTTCACCTTAGCCCTCTATGGGCTTCCAAATATCACTTTGCCAATTCCACAAGAACTGTCTTAGCGA
>NW_020256296.1:0-1080 GCF_003255815.1 Theropithecus gelada
AAGAGAAAGAAGCTTTGTTATCGGAGGATATTTCCTTTGGCCCTATAGTCTTCAACGGGATCCGAAATATCTGTTCTCAGATTCCACAGAAATAAGGCTAGCAAAGTGATCCACGAAATACAGTTGTAACTCTGTGAGATGAATTAACAGAACACTAAACAGTTTCTCAGAAAGCTTCTTTCTAGACTTCATTTGAGGATATTTCCTTCTTCACCATAGCCCTCTATGGGCTTCCAAATATCACTTTGCCAATTCCACAGGAACTGTCTTAGAGAAAGGCCTCTTGAGGGGAAAGCTGTAACTCTGTGAGATACTTTCACAGAACAGAAAGTAGTTTCTTAGAAAGCTAGTTTCTCTTTGTTATAGGAGGATATTTCCTTTGGCCCTATAGTCTTCAAAGGGATACGAAATATCTGTTTTCAGATTCCTAAGAAATAAGGCTAGCAAAGAGATCCACGAAATACAGATGTAACTCTGTGAGTGGAAGTCACACATCACAGAGCACTTTCTCAGAAAGCTTCTTTCCAGATTTCATCTGAGGATATTTCCTTTTTCACCAGAGCCCTCTAAGGGCTTGGAAATATCACTTTGCCAATTCCACAAGAAATGTCTTAGCGAAAATCTTCTTGAGGGGAAAGCTGCAACTCTGTGAGATGATTTCACAGAACACAAAGAAGTTTCTCAGAAAGCTTCTTACTCTTTGTTATCGGAGGGTATTACCTTTGGCCCTATAGTCTTCAAAGGGATCCGAAATATCTGTTCTCAGATTCCACAGAAATAAGGCTAGCAAAGAGATCCAAGAATTACAGATGTAACTCTTTGTGATGAATTAACAGAACACTAAGCAGTTTCTCAGACAGCTGCTTTCCAGATTTCATCTGAGGATATTTCCTATTTCACCATAGACCTCTAAGGGCTTCCAAATATCACTTTGCCAATTCCACAGGAACTGTCTTAGCGAAAGATTTCTTGAGGCGAAAACTATAACTCTGTGAGATGATTTCACAGAACACAAAGTAGGTTCTCAGAAAGCTTGTTTCTCTTTGTTATCGGAGGATATTTCCTTTGGCCCTATAGACT
>NW_020256297.1:0-1080 GCF_003255815.1 Theropithecus gelada
TAAACAATAACAAAGCAGCAGACACCTCTGCAGACGCAAACGACTCTCTCTGACAGCTTTGAAGAGAGCAGTGGATCTCCCAACATGGAGGCTGAGATCTGAGAAGAGACAGACTCCCTGCTCAAGCGGGTCCCTGACCCCTGAGTAGCCTAACTGGGAGACATCCCCCACTAGGGGCAGTCTGACACCCCACACCTCACAGGGTGGAGTACACCCCTGAGAGGAAGCTTCCAAAGCAAGAATCAGACAGGTACACTCGCTGTTCAGAAATATTCTATCTTCTGCAGCCTCTGCTGCTGATGCCCAGGCAAACAGGGTCTGGAGTGGACGTCAAGCAATCTCCAACAGACCCACAGCTGAGGGTCCTGACTGTTAGAAGGAAAACTATCAAACAGGAAGGACACCTACACCAAAACCCCATCAGTACGTCACCATCATCAAAGACCAGAGGCAGATAAACCCACAAAGATGGGGAAAAAGCAGGGCAGAAAAGCTGGAAATTCAAAAAATAAGAGCGCATCTCACCCGGCAAAGGAGCGCAGCTCATCGCCAGCAACGGATCAAAGCTGGACGGAGAATGACTTTGACGAGATGAGAGAAGAAGGCTTCAGTCCATCAAATTTCTCAGAGCTAAAGGAGGAATTACGTACCCAGCGCAAAGAAACTAAAAATCTTGAAAAAAAAGTGGAAGAATTGATGGCTAGAGTAATTAATGCAGAGAAGGTCATAAACGAAATGAAAGAGATGAAAACCATGACACGAGAAATACGTGACAAATGCACAAGCTTCAGTAACCGACTCGATCAACTGGAAGAAAGAGTATCAGCAATTGAGGATCAAATGAATGAAATGAAGCGAGAAGAGAAACCAAAAGAAAAAAGAAGAAAAAGAAATGAACAAAGCCTGCAAGAAGTATGGGATTATGTAAAAAGACCAAATCTACGTCTGATTGGGGTGCCTGAAAGTGAGGGGGAAAATGGAACCAAGTTGGAAAACACTCTTCAGGATATCATCCAGGAGAACTTCCCCAACCTAGTAGGGCAGGCCAACATTCAAATCCAGGAAATACAGAGAACGCCA
>NW_020256298.1:0-1080 GCF_003255815.1 Theropithecus gelada
TCATACACATGTGTGCAAACATACATATACAGTATGCTTATGTATATGTATAAAGCTAAGCTGGAAATAGTTGGTTAAAAAAAACAAACAACAGGTGCTGGAGAGGATGTGGAGAAACAGGAACACTTTTACACTGTTGGTGGGATTGTAAACTAGTTCAACCATTATGGAAAACAGTATGGCGATTCCTCAAGGATCTAGAACTAGATGTACCATATGACCCAGCCATCCCATTACTGGGTATATACCCAAAGGATTATAAATCATGCTGCTATAAAGACACATGCACACGTATGTTTATTGTGGCACTATTCACAATAGCAAAGACTTGGAATCAACCCAAATGTCCATCAGTGACAGATTGGATTAAGAAAATGTGGCACATATACACCATGGAATACTATGCAGCCATAAAAAAGGATGAGTGCGTGTCCTTTGTAGGGACATGGATGCAGCTGGAAACCATCATTCTCAGCAAACTATCACAAGAACAGAAAACCAAACACCGCATGTTCTCACTCATAGGTGGGAACTGAACAATGAGATCACTTGGACTTCGGAAGGGGAACATCACACACCAGGGCCTATCATGGGGAGGGGGGAGGGGGAAGGGATTGCATTGGGAGTTATACCTGATGTAAATGACGAGTTGATGGGTGCAGCACACCAACATGGCACAAGTATACATATGTAACAAACCTGCACATTATGCACATGTACCCTAGAACTTAAAGTATTATAATAATAAATAAATAAATAAATAAAAAGAGAGAGCATGGTCCTGCTGACATGTTGATTTTGGACTTCTGGCCTCCAGAGCTGTGAGAATAAATTTCAGTTGTTTTAAGCCAGGAAAAAAAAAAAAAAACAAAACACACATACACACACACACACACACACACACACACACACAGGAAAGGTGGTTTTGAGAAAAAGAAAAAAAAATCCTTAAAAATGGATTTGCCAAAAGAAAAATGTAGACAAGAGAAACCTCTAGAATCATACACATGTGTGCAAACATACATATACAGTATGCTTATGTATATGTATAAAGCTAAGCTGGAAATAGTTGGTTAAAAA
>NW_020256299.1:0-1080 GCF_003255815.1 Theropithecus gelada
GATTTCTATGTTATCCAAAATATCCCTTGTCAAATTAACCAAAAATAGTGCTACCAAACTGTTCCATGAAAAGAGTCGTGTAACTCTGTGAGACGATTTAACACAGCATGAAGTGGTTGCTGAGAAAGCTTCCCTCTAGTTTTCATATGAGGTTAATTCCTTTGTCACCATAAGGTTCAATGTGCTCTGAAACATCCCATTGCAGAATCTCAGAAAACAGTGCTAGAAAACTGCTCAATGAAAAGAACAGTGTAACTCTGTGAGTTGAATTCACACATCACAAAGCAATTTCTCAAAAAGCTTCTTACTAGTTTTTGTCTGAGGATATTTCCTTTGTCACCATAAGTTTCAATGTGCTCCGAAAGATCCCATTGCAGATTCCAACAAAACAGTGTTAGCAAACTGCTGAATGAGAAGGACAGTGTAACTCTGTGTGATGAAGCAGTTTCTCAGAGAGCTTCTTTTCAGGTTTTATTTGTGGATATTTCCTTTTTCGCTACAGGCCTGAATGCGCTCCCGAATATCCCTGTACAGATTCTGGGGAAACAGTGTTAGCAAACTGCACCATGAAAAGTATGGTGTAACTCTGTGGAATGAATTCAAACATCCCAAAGGACTTTCTCAGAAAACTTCTATCTAATTTTTATCTGAGGATATTTCCTTTGTCACCCTAGATTTCTATGTTATCCAAAATATCCCTTGTCAAATTAACCAAAAATAGTGCTACCAAACTGTTCCATGAAAAGAGTCGTGTAACTCTGTGAGACGATTTAACACAGCATGAAGTGGTTGCTGAGAAAGCTTCCCTCTAGTTTTCATATGAGGTTAATTCCTTTGTCACCATAAGGTTCAATGTGCTCTGAAACATCCCATTGCAGAATCTCAGAAAACAGTGCTAGAAAACTGCTCAATGAAAAGAACAGTGTAACTCTGTGAGTTGAATTCACACATCACAAAGCAATTTCTCAAAAAGCTTCTTACTAGTTTTTGTCTGAGGATATTTCCTTTGTCACCATAAGTTTCAATGTGCTCCGAAAGATCCCATTGCAGATTCCAACAAAACAGTGTTAGCAAACTGCT
>NW_020256300.1:0-1080 GCF_003255815.1 Theropithecus gelada
CATTAATCCTAAATTATAAAGGGAGGTTCTTTAAAAGAACCAAGATGCCTGTGAGATTATCCTGAGCTTTTGTTTTTGTTTTTGTTTTTGATACAGAGTCTCACTCTGTCTCCAAGGCTGGAGTGCAGTAGCGTGATCTCGGCTTCCTGCAACCTCCACCTCACGGGTTCAAGCAATTTCCTGCCTCAGCCTCCTGAGTAGCTGGGATTACAGGGGCCTGCCGCCATGCCCGGCTAATTTTTGTATTTTTAATACAGACGTGATTTCACCATCTTGGCCAGGTTGGTCTTGAACTCCTGACCTCATGATCCACCCACCTTGGCCTCCCAAAGTGGAGGGATTACAGGTGTAAGCCACCATGCCCGGCCTATCCTGAGCCTTTTGAAGCTGAAACCAGTGGTGGGAAACCCAGCCTCTCCTGACTGACCATGAAGAGGCCCTTGTTGGGTCGTCTCTCAGCCTCCAGGAGCGAGGGATCTGGCACCAAGAGATGCCCCAACAGTGGGCCACTTCCCAGGACTGTCAGGAAAATCCAAGTCTAATTCAATGTTGATTTTTTACTAGCAATGAATGATGGACAAGGTCTCCATTGCTCAAGGCCCTGGGAAAATCTAGACTAGAGAAAACGATCACCGACTTCTACCCACACCTGTGGGGCTCAGCTCTTCCCTCTGGTCCATGGTTGCCGTAGTAATCCTTTGTAAAGTTGTTTCCCCAGGGGTCCCTGGAGTCCTCTGAGTCACCATAACTCTGTGGTAAAACAAACGGATAGATGAGAGGAGACACTCCCTGCCCTGGCTGCTCCCACGTGTTCCTGGCAGTAACCTGTCTGGGAAGCCTCACCACCCCTGTGCCTATCTGCGGAGTTGTGGAGTGATGCCCAGTTAGGGCTCCTGCCAGGGTTCATTCCGACTTCTTCCATGGCCGAAAATCCACATCTAAGTCCCCAACACTGGCTAAAAGACCCTGTCATGGGGTGCCGTCTGTCCCAGTTCACATTGGAGGAAGGATGGTGGGGGAGGCAGAAGCTACCTGGAGCTCAGGGACTCTCCTCCATTCCCACCTGGCTCCTCCTCTTTG
>NW_020256301.1:0-1080 GCF_003255815.1 Theropithecus gelada
CATTAATCCTAAATTATAAAGGGAGGTTCTTTAAAAGAACCAAGATGCCTGTGAGATTATCCTGAGCTTTTGTTTTTGTTTTTGTTTTTGATACAGAGTCTCACTCTGTCTCCAAGGCTGGAGTGCAGTAGCGTGATCTCGGCTTCCTGCAACCTCCACCTCACGGGTTCAAGCAATTTCCTGCCTCAGCCTCCTGAGTAGCTGGGATTACAGGGGCCTGCCGCCATGCCCGGCTAATTTTTGTATTTTTAATACAGACGTGATTTCACCATCTTGGCCAGGTTGGTCTTGAACTCCTGACCTCATGATCCACCCACCTTGGCCTCCCAAAGTGGAGGGATTACAGGTGTAAGCCACCATGCCCGGCCTATCCTGAGCCTTTTGAAGCTGAAACCAGTGGTGGGAAACCCAGCCTCTCCTGACTGACCATGAAGAGGCCCTTGTTGGGTCGTCTCTCAGCCTGCAGGAGCGAGGGATCTGGCACCAAGAGATGCCCCAACAGTGGGCCACTTCCCAGGACTGTCAGGAAAATCCAAGTCTAATTCAATGTTGATTTTTTACTAGCAATGAATGATGGACAAGGTCTCCATTGCTCAAGGCCCTGGGAAAATCTAGACTAGAGAAAACGATCACCGACTTCTACCCACACCTGTGGGGCTCAGCTCTTCCCTCTGGTCCATGGTTGCCGTAGTAATCCTTTGTAAAGTTGTTTCCCCAGGGGTCCCTGGAGTCCTCTGAGTCACCATAACTCTGTGGTAAAACAAACGGATAGATGAGAGGAGACACTCCCTGCCCTGGCTGCTCCCACGTGTTCCTGGCAGTAACCTGTCTGGGAAGCCTCACCACCCCTGTGCCTATCTGCGGAGTTGTGGAGTGATCCCCAGTTAGGGCTCCTGCCAGGGTTCATTCCGACTTCTTCCATGGCCGAAAATCCACATCTAAGTCCCCAACACTGGCTAAAAGACCCTGTCATGGGGTGCCGTCTGTCCCAGTTCACATTGGAGGAAGGATGGTGGGGGAGGCAGAAGCTACCTGGAGCTCAGGGACTCTCCTCCATTCCCACCTGGCTCCTCCTCTTTG
>NW_020256302.1:0-6237 GCF_003255815.1 Theropithecus gelada
TCCATCCTTTTCTGCTTTATATCTTTTACTGACTCTTTTTTTTTTTTGAGACAGAGTCTCGCTCTGTCGCCCAGGCTGGAGTGCGGTGGTGTGATCTTGGCTCACTGCAAGCTCCGCCTCCCGGGTTCACACCATTCTCCGGCCTCAGCCTCTCCAGTAGCTGGGACTACAGGCGCCACCACCACACCCGGCTAATTTTTTGTATTTTTAGTAGAGATGGGGTTTCACCGTGTTAGCCAGGATGGTCTCGATCTGCTGACCTCGTGATCCGCCCGCCTCGGCCTCCCAAAGTGCTGGGATTACAGGCGTGAGCCACCACACCTGGCCATCTTTTACTGATTCTCTATGTAGAAACTGGTCTTCATGTATTTTGTCTAAAAAAATATATTTATTATTAAGGGTTATTGGCCCTCACATATCATATATTAAATATAACTCTCCCAGAGACCAATTTGTCTTCTTTCACTCACACACACAAAACTGGCAAACGCTTTTGAAGGGACCCTATTTTAGAAACTGCCAGAGAGGGCCAGGTGCAGTGGCTCACGCCTGTAATCCCAATACTAAATTTAGGAGGCCGAGGCAGGTGGATCACCTGAGGTCAGGAGTTCCAGACCAGCCTGGCCAACATGGTGAAACTCCATCTCTACCGAAAATACAAAATTAGCTGGGCGTGGTGGTGGCACCTGTAATCTCAGCAACTTGGGAGGCTGAGGCAGGAGAATCCCTTGAACCTGGGAGGCAGAGTTTGCATTGAGCCGAGATTGCGCCATTGCACTCCAGTCTGGACAACAAGAGCAAAACTCCGTCTGGAAAAAAAACAAAACGAAACTGCCAGAGAGATGGCTCCCTTACTACCCCTCTCGTGCCTGCTGTGGTCTGCTTAGAGCAAGTTTCTCAACCTTGGCACAAGGGACACTTTGGGTCTGATGACATTTCACTGTGTGGGGCCACATCATGCTTCATAGGATGTTTACCCAGCATCCCTGGCCTATACCCACTAGATGCTGTTAGCACCCCCATCCCAATCCAAATGTCCCCAGACCGAGGCTCTGTCTGGAGAAAAAAAAAAAAAAAAGCAAGCAAGCAGAGACCTAATGAACCCATGTGTCCACCTGCATCTTTCTGCAATTATCAGCCTGTGGCCAATTCCATTTCACCTATTATCTCTGACCACACAGACCCAGCATCCCACATTTCACCCATGAAGTGGATCTACTCGCCTATCGGGCCTCCAGGGTCTTGTGGAGTGACTCTTGCACCCATTGCTCCAGGACAGACAGTGCTGGAAATCAGGCTGAGGCTGTCAGCGTGGCAGTACGAAGGACACTGGATTCTCAGTCACATAGACCCTCCTACGCCCACGTCAGGACTGAGGTCAGCAGGCCGGGGTGTGGCGGTCATCCTGTGATCACGCAGGAACACCAAGAGAACTGCTAGGATGTGGACCAACCTGATGTCCTGAGTCACAGAGCTCCTGCCTAACACTGGACTTCATGTAATGTCAGATGATTGAATACCTTAATGCTCTGAGCCACAGTGGGCTGGCTGGTATTCCGCTACCTGTGCTAAAAAGCATCCTACGAGAGTTACACCATGCTGGAATAGGCAAAAGCGTTTCTTGTATCTTATTAACACACTTCAAGATGCTCATGTGCTTCAGCAATCCCTGCAGTCAAAAGGGTCCTCCACTCCCCAGTACACAAGGCCCAGCCAGCCAGATTCCCTCCATCCTCACCTTCCTCCCGTCCCAGGGGAGCCAGGAAAGCCATGCATGCACCAACATGGATGCCCTGTGTTCCTCCTCATCAGCCTGCTGAGTCCTCCTGGACCTGACGAGAGGCAGTACTGCAGCCTCGCCCAGCCCCGGGAAGGTGGTCTTCCTTACTACAATCCCCTTCATCCTTTGAAGGGCAACAAGATGGTATTTTATAAGGAGGTATCAATCAGAAAAAAGGGATATTACTTTGATTATCTATGTAAGAGAATAATAAGTACCATTCTTAGTACTTGTAAGCATTCGCTAGGTTGTGCTGTGGTAACAAAGGATCCCGAAGTCTCAGTAACTCGAAATCACAATGGCTTACTTCTTGCTGACGGCTGTACTTCACATGCCTTTGTTACAGGATCTGGGGTGAAAAATCAGCTCTCACTGTGCACATGCTGTGTTCATGCTGGGGGCAGAAAGGGAGGGACTAAACCACAAAACACCTTTTAGAGCTTCTGCCTGAATGAAGCACAAGACAGCAGAATACTTTACATCACCATTTGGAAGTCTCACAGCTAAGCTGGACGTCAAGGAAGGGCAGGCTGGGTGCGGTGGTTCACGTCTGTAATCCCAATACTTAGGGAGGCTGACGTGGGTGGATCACCCGAGGTCAGGAGTTCGAGACCAGCCTGGCAAACATGGTGAAACCCCATCTCTACTAAAAATACAATAATTAGCTGGGCATGGTGGCAGGCGCCTGTAATCTCAGCTACTTGGGAGTTGAGGCAGAATAGGCTGAACCCGGGAGGTGGAGGTTGCAGTGAGCCGAGATCATGCCATTGCACTCCATTCTGGGCCACAAGAGAGAAACTCTGTTTCAAAAAAAATAAAATAAATTAAAAATACAAAAATTAGCCAGGCGGGTGGTGGCAGGCACCTATAATCCCAGCTACTCAGGAAGCTGAGGCAGGAGAATCGCTTGAACCCGGCAGGTGGAGGTTGCAGTAAGCCGAGATTGCGCCAATGCACTCCAACCTGGGCGACAGAGCAGGACTCCATCTCAAAAAAAATAAAAATAAAAGTAAATTAAAAAGGAAAAAAGGGCATAACTGGTAATAATAATATAACCCACATCCTTCCAGAACCCCAAACTGAATTGGGCAGGGTTCAGCTACTGGAAAACACAAAGCCACTCTAGGTATGCAGTGATAATGTAATCGCGGGCTTACACAAAGGCTGGGAGCAAAGTCAGGGAAATTGTTGCCAATGACCTCAGCCCAAAGCACTGAAGTGGGTGGAGGTCTCAAGAGCTCATGGCGAAGCCAATGCAAACTCAACACTAGAAAGCTACCAGCAATCTCTTGGTCTACATCAGTGAGGCAGGTGGTTCTCAAAAGCTCATTAGCAAACAGCCTTGAATTTCATCTATATTTCTGGCTGAGAGTGTCTCCCAAGAATAATCGCCTCCAAAGGTATGAGTGCCTCTCTCTGGCAGGCTGTAACACAGAGCTACACAAATGATTCTGGGAAATGCAGTTCCTACCTTTTCTTCTGCTAAGCAGAAAGTGAGGTCTAGCTGACAACTGACAATTTGGCACATAAAGATAGTAATTTAGGTATCTAAAAATAACAAAAAGTCTCATCTGAGAAATGTCCAGGCAGCCAGATATCCCTAAGATAACAGCAAACGCGACTGAGCGCTTTCTAGATGCCAGGGACACTTCGCGAGACTTTTTCCACCTCTCTATAGCAGAGACAGTTTTTCCTCTTATCATCATGACCCACATTTCAGAGGAGTTGGAGGCATGGAAAGAGGAAACAACTTGCCCGTTCTCTCTCCGTGCTATAATTTGTATACATCATCTTTTAAAACGGACTTTTTGGCCTGGCGCGGTGGCTCACGCCTGTAATCCCAGCATTCTGGGAGGCCGAGGCGGAGGATCACGAGGTCAGGAGATGGAGACCATCCTGGCTAACACGGTGAAATCCCGCCTCTACTAAAAATACACAAAATTAGCCGGGTGTGGTGGCGGCGCCTGTAGTCCCAGCTACTTGGGAGGCTGAGGCAGGAGAATGGCTTGAACCCGGGAGGCGGAGCTTGCAGTGAGCCGAGATCCCGCCACTGCCCTCCAGCCTGGGCGGCAGAGCGAGACTCCGTCTCAAACAAAACAACAAAAAACAACAAAACAACAACACAAACACACACACGGACTTTTCAGAGCCCTGCAGTTTTGCGCTTCAGGAACTATGGTGAACATTTATCAACCCCACGGTTTTACTACAATTGCCAGGTAGCCAGTGTCTACACAGCCCCCTATCCTGTCCCTGCTGTCAAACACAGCGTTTCCAGAACGCAGTCGGAGTGGGCTCCAGGTGAGCTCTGGGAGGCGCCCCGGCTGAGCCTGGGCACTGGGCCCCGCGCTTCGGGAGGCATCTCGCTCGTGCGTCTCGCGCGCCGCGGGACCGGAGCCCTCGCGCGTGCAGCGGGCACCGCAGGGCCGTGAGAGTCGGGCCCGCTGCGCGCAGCCAGGAGCCAACGAGAGGCGACGCTGCCCAGGCAGCGCCCGGGAGCCCCTCCGACCCTGCCCTCCCCTCGTCCGCGCCCTGACCCAGCGTCTGCAGCCATCCAGCCCGCGCGGCGTCACCGGCTCTCCCGAAGCGAAAGGCTCTGCTAGCCCGAGGACGGAGGCCCGCACGGGACAAGGGGCACCGGTTTCCGCCCCGGAAGCCCAGGACGCTGCTCCAGCGACGGCACGGCCCAGGGCGCAGGCGCGAGTGTCGGTCCCACAGCGCGTCGCCCTCGCCCCAGCCCCGGCCAATCCCTTCGAATCCGGCTGAGGCCGGGAAATGCGAGCCAATCACGGTGCGCGCTGTTGATGCCGGCCAATGGGAGCTCCGGAAGGAGGTGTGGAGACGCAGGGGGCGGGCGGTGGACAGTCATGGCGGCCCGGCGCGGGGCTCTCATAGTGCTGGAGGGCATGGACCGCGCGGGGAAGAGCACGCAGAGCCGCAAGCTGGTGGAAACGCTGTGCGCCGCGGGCCACCGCGCCGAACTGCTCCGGTTCCCGGGTGGGTGCGCGCGGCGGGTGGGGGTGCGCGGCGGCTTTCGGGGCCTCTGCCTTCCCAGGGACTCTCTGCTCCTAAGCTTAGTTGCCTGCGGTCGACGTGCTGTGAACTGCGCGGTTTTTATTTTAAAAGATGGGCTCTCGCCGTGTCGGCCAGGCTGGAGTGCAGTGGCGCCATCTCGGCTCACGGCAGCCTGGACCTCCCGGGCTCAAGCGATCCTCCCGCCTCAGCCTCCCGGGTAGCCGGGACCACAGGCGCGCGCCACCGCGCCCGGCCCACGCTGCGTGTCTTGAAGTGCGGGGTATGGTGATGACTGACGTGTAAACCCGCGCGAAACCGTAGCTCGACCCCAGAAGTTTCCTCCAGTTCTTTTGTAGTCCATGTGTCATTTTTGTGGATGTTTCGGGTGTTGTGTTTTGTTTGATGACTGTTCGCGCTTTCAGGGGTTTTATAGCGTATATTTTAAAGTTTTCAAATGAAGCATTGACCTTAATCCTAGGCCACCCAGTCCACAAATTTTATAAATGCTTGCTTTGAAGTCTCCACTTTCTTCCCGAGTTCTTTTTTCCTAAAGCATTTTTCATCCCAGCTTGTCTGCAGATTGCTGTTCTTTCTCAGAGAAATTCCTTTGACTTCCGCAGAAGAGCCAAGCCTGTCTAGAGATTTAGTAAAGTAAAACTCAAAGTGAGACTTGAGTCCAGGAGAAATTCAGCCCAAACTATATTGTCATGTAGAGGGAACGCCTGATCTCACTTGTATTTTGTGTGTTTCTCTTTTTTTCTAGAAAGATCAACGGAAATCGGCAAACTTCTGAGTTCCTACTTGGAAAAGAAAAGTGACGTGGAGGATCACGCGGTGCACCTGCTTTTTTCTGCAAATCGCTGGGAACAAGTGTAAAAACCATTGTACATTGCTGCCCCTGCCCCGGCCACTTTCCTTCCTCCTGAGATACAGTGAATGCCGCACTTGATTCTGAATGACAATGACAGTCATGCTAGGGCCTCAGGTTCTTTTATTTAGCAGTCCTGTGATCAGAGGTGGTGAAGCCCCTAGTTCCCAAAGGGCACTAACGAATGCTGTTTCTTCCTCCTGCTCCCCACACCCCATAACTAATAGACTTAAGTTTTTCGGATTTTTTTAGACGGAGTTTCACTCTGTCACCAGGCAGAGGTGCGATCTCGGCTCACTGCAATCTCTGCCTCTCGGGTTCAGAGGATTCTCCTGCCTCAGCCTCCCGAATAGCTGGGACTACAGGCGCGTGCCACCACAGCCAGCTAATTTTTGTATTTTTAATTTATTTTATTTTTTAATTTAATTTTTGTATTTTTAGTAGAGACAGGGTTTCACGGTGTTGGCCAGGATGGTCTCTCTTGACCTTGTGATCTGCCTGCCTTGACCTCCTAAAGTTCTGGGATTACAGCAGGTGTGAGCCACCACACCTGGCCCTTTTTTTTTTTTTTTTT
>NW_020256302.1:6620-23276 GCF_003255815.1 Theropithecus gelada
CTTTTTTTTTTTTTTTTTTTTTTTTTTTAAGACAAGGTATTGCTCTGTGGCCCAGGCTGGAGTGCAGTGTCACATGATCATGGCTCACTGCATCCTCAACTTCCTAGGCTCAAGCAGTCCTCCCACCTCAGCATCCCGAGCAGGTTGGACCGTGCGTGCATGCTGCCAAGCCCAGCTAATTTTTTTAAAGTAGAGTCAAGGTCTCACCATATCGCTCAGGCTGGTCTCAAACCCCTGGCCTCATAGACTTAATGTTTTAAAGATAGCTTTAGGTATACAGAAAAATTGATCAAAAAGTAGAGTATGTAGAGAGCTCCCTACATACTACCCCTGCCTTCCCCCTTCCCTATTATTTATGTGCTGTATTATGTTACATTTGTTAAAATTGATAACCGATATTGATACATTAGTAACTGAAGGTTATAGTTTATATGAACTCTCCTACCACCTTTTTTGTTTTACGTCATCGTAGTAGGTTTCCTCTTCATTCAACACTTAATGTTCATGTGTGTTCTTTCAGATGTTTTTATGTTTATATACATATGTAGAAACTACTATAGTTAGAATTTTGTTTTTTAACATAAATGAGGTCATACCATACAAATTATTTGGCAACTTTCTAACTCTGCCTTACAGATTTCTGCACTTACAGATCCCCTAACTCTGCCCTTCTCATGCTTTTTCATTGTTGTAGCATGTTCTCTAGAAAAGTTGTTCCACGGTACATTTAGCCTGTTCCCTGCTGGTGAACTTTCACTGGTTCCTCCTCATCCGTGTTACATGAAACGCTGCATTATTCTCCTCTGGCTTAGCTTTGTGTCTTGCTTGGAAAGGCTATTCCCACTCAAAGTCTTAAATGAAAATGAGACAATTTTTATAATCTTTTTAACACGTCTAGATTTTATGGAGGCAATTGTTCTTCTGATTTTGCTTTTTGTGGCTTTGTAGAAAAGTGATGAAACACGTATATGTATGCCCAATTTAAAATGAAGAATAATCCTGATTTTACTTTTTAGATAATCTTATCCCAGGTACCCAAGGCTACATCTCTTTTGTCCATCTGTTCTGCTACAGGTTACTTGTTTCCCTAATAGATATTTAAGTTTCCTCTATGTCTAACCATGGCTTGGAGACAAGAGTCTCGCTGTGTTGCTCAGGTTGGAGTGCAGTGGCGCAGTCTCAGCTCACTGCAACCTCCGCCTCCCGGATTTAAGCAATTCTCCTGCCTCAGCTGCCTGAGTAGCTGGGATTACAGGCGCATATGACCATGCACAGCTAAGTTGTATGTTTTAGTAGAGATAGGGTTTCACCATGTTGGCCAGGCTGGTCTTGAACTCCTGACCTCAAGTGATCTTCCCACCTCAGCCTCCCACAGTGCTGGGATTACAGGCGTGAGCCACCATGCCCGACCAATAGTTCATGTCTTATTTTCCCTAATTAATAGTCCATTGTTTGGATGTACCATAGTTCATTCACCTACTAAAGGACATCTTTGTTGCTTCCAAGTTTTGGCAGTTACAAAACCATTATAAACATCCTCATGCAGGGTTCTGTGTGGTCATAAGCTTTCACTTCTTTTGGGTAAATGCCAGGGAATACCATTGCTTTAATATGTGGTAACACTGTTATTTTTGTAAAAAACTGCTAAACCATGGGTGTCCAGTCTTTTGGCTTCTCTGGGCCACAGTGGAAGAACTGTCTTGGGCCACGCATAAAATACACTAACAATTGCTGATGAGCTTAAAGAAAAAAATCTCATAATGTTTTAAGAAAGCTTATGGATTTGTGTTGGGTTGCATGCAGCCTGGGGGCCTCGGGTTGGACAAGCTTGTGCTAAACTGTCTTCCAGAGTGGCTGCAGCATTTTGCATTCTCCTCAGCAGTGAACGAGGGTTCCTACTGCTCCAGATCCTCACCAGCATTTGGTGGTGTCAGTGTTCGGATGTTTGCCATTCTGAAAGGGGTGTGTGGTACCTCATTGTTCTGGTTTGCGTTTCCCTGTTGACGTATGATGTGGAGTATCTTTTCATATGCTTGTTTGCCATCTGTATATCTGGTTTCATGAGGTATCTGTTAAGTGCTTTGGCCCACTCTTTTTTTTGGGACAGGGTCTCAACCAGGCTGGAGTACAGTGGCACGGTCTTGGCTCACTGCAGCCTCTACCTCCCAGGCTCAAGCGATCCTCCTGCCTTAGCCTCCCAAGTAGCTGGGACTACAGGTGCATGCCACCATGCTACGTTTTGTATTTCTTTTTTTTTTTTTCCCCTTGAGACAGTTTCTTTTTCATCGCCCAGGCTGGAGTTCAGTGGGGCGATCTTGGCTCACTGCAACCTATGCCTCCCAGGTTCAAGCAATTCTCCTCTCTCAGCCTCCCAAGTAGCTGGGATTACAGGTGCCTACTACCATGCCCGGCTAATTTTTCTATTTTTTAATTAGTGATGAGGTTTCACCATGTTGGCCAGGCTGGTGTTCAACTCCTGACCTCAGGTGATCCACCCACCTCAGCCTCCCAAAGTGCTGGGATTACAGGCGTGAGCCACCGTGCCTGGCCAATTTTGTATTTTTTGAGGAGATGTGGTTTCACCATGTTGTCCAGGTTGGTCTCAAATTCCTGGCCTCAAGTGATGAACCATGCCTACGCCTCCCAAAGTGTTGGGAATATAGGCATGAGCCATCACGCCCAGCCTTGACCCACTTTTTAAGGGGGTTGGTTGTTTTCTTATTTTTGAGTTTTAAGAATTCTGTGTATGCTTGAGATACCAGTCCTTTATAAAATGTGTCTTTTATACATATTTTCTCCTATGCTGTGGTTTGTCTTTTCCTTTTTCTCTTCTTTCTTTTTTTAGACAGGGTCTCTCTTTGTCATGCAGGCTGAGTGCAGTGCACAATCACAGCTTACTGCAGCCTCGACCTCAAGTGATCATCCCACCTCAGCCTCCCAAGTAGCTGCAACTACAGGCATGTTAACACACCTGGCTAATGTTTGTAAAATTTTTTTGTAGCGATGGAGTCTCACCATTGTTGCCCAGGCTGGTCTTGAACTCCTGGACCCAAGCAATCCTCCTGTCTTGTTTCCCAAAGTGCTGTGATTAGAGGCATGAGCCACCTTGCCCAGCCTTATTTATTTATTTTTTTTAAAGAGAAATGTCTTGCTCTGTTGCCCAGGCTGGAATGTTGTGGCATGATCACAGCTTACTGTAGCCTTAAACTCCTGGGTTCCAGTGATCCTCCTGCCTCAGCCTCTGGAGTAGCTAGGACTATAGGTGCATGCCACTATCCCTGGCTGATGTTTACATTTTTTGTAGAGATGGGAGTCTTACTGTTGTTGCTCAGGCTGGTCTCAAACACCTGGCCTCAAGGGATCCATCCTGCCAAATGGCTTCCAAAAGTGCTGGGCTCACAGGCATGAGCCACCACGCCCGGCTTCCGTTCCTTCTCTTGACTGTGTCTCTCACAAAGCAGAAAGTTTTCTATTTTCGTGAAGTCCATCTTAATCAACTCTCTCATTGGTTGTGCCTTTGGTTTTGTATCTAAACAGTCTGCCAAACCCCAGGTGATCTAAGTTTTCTCCTGTGTTATTGTCTAGGAGTTACATAGTTTTGCATTTAACATTTGGGTCTGTGATTCATTTTGTCTTTTTTTTTTTCCCCGTGTTTGTGGAGAACGGGGTCTCACTATATTACCCAGGCAGGTGTTGAACTCCTGGGCTCAAGCTATCCTCCTGCCTCTGCCTCCTTGAGAGCTGGGATTACAGGCGTGAGCCACTGTGCCGGCCTGTGATTCATTTTGAATTTATGTTTGTGGAGGGTATACGGTCTGCTCTAATTTATGCTGTTTCATGAGGATGTCCAGTTGTTCCAGCAGCGTTTGTTGAGGAAATTGCCTTTGCGCCATTGCGTCCTTCTGCTGCTTTGTCAGAGGCCAGTTGACTCCTTATGTGGGTGCCCCTATGATTTGAAGGCCCCAGTGAGACTGGCTGAGTCGACTGAATCAGACTTTTCTTTCTCTGTCTTGAGCAGTGCTTCTCACTAGTGTCGGGTCCCGTGTCTTTGTACATCCGTGATCTTGGCGGCTGTAGGGGTGATGGTGGACTCGTGGTATTTGGTAGAGAACATCCTTGCAGTCCAGGTTAGGGGTCATAAGCATGGACGAGTCACCTGCTGGCTGTACCCGCGCTTCCCCTGCCACCATCCTCTGCTCTCTTCTTTGCCTGTGCCTTCCTCTTCCTGGACAGGGTAGTGCTGGCCTTTCTGCCCAGACGGCTGACAGTGCTTCCCCTTTCCCTTGCGGTGTTTCTGGAACATTGAAGTTTACCAGTTGTGTTTGTTACTATTTAGTGAGGTTATCTTTTCCATGTTGGGTTTTGTTGGAGGTGTGGGAATGGCATCTTCTGGAGAAGATCCCGACCGTTTTGGATTAAAAATAAGGTTACAAATCACTGTGCTGTATCTGTTGTCGCATGAGATTTCTGAGTTGTATTGTTGGGATAAATTTTTTTTTTTTTTTTTTGAGATGGAGTCTCGAGACGCTCCGTCACCCAGGCTGGAGTGCAGTGGTGTGATCTCGGCTCCCTGCAACCTCCACCTCCTGGGTTCAAGCAGTTCTCCTGCCTCAGCCTCCTGGGAAGCTGGGATTACAGGTGCCTGCCACCATGTCCAGCTAATTTTTTGTATTTTTAGTAGAGATGGGGTTTCACCGTGTTAGCCAGGATGGTCTCAATCTCCTGACCTTGTGATCCACCCGCCTCAGCCTCCCAAAGTGCTGGGATTATAGGCGTGAGCCACCGCGCCCGGCCTGTTGGGATAATTTAAGCTTGACAGTTCAAGGCCTATGAAACCAGAACCAGGGCTCAGGAGCATCCTCTGTTTTTCAGGCCCTTAATTAAGGAAAAGTTGAGCCAGGGTGTGACCCTCATCGTGGACAGATATGCATTTTCTGGTGTGGCCTTCACTGGTGCCAAGGAGGTGAGTGCCACTTGGCCTCCTGTCGGGCGAGCACAGGTGTGTGGACCCAGGGCTGCCCTTGAATGCGAGTACGAGTGACATGCCTCCGGTTACTCTGCAGAGTTTTGTGATTCTTACATTCCTTTTATCTCTTTGCTAGATTAATTTGGTTTTATCAATAAGAAGAGCAAACATTTATGCAGCTAGAGATTGTTTCACAGATAGAACCACAGTTGTTATTTGGATTATATTTTCCACATGCTTTTCTTTTTTTTTTTCTTTGAGACGGAGTCTCATTCTGTCACCCAGGCTGGGTGCAGTGGTGTGATCTCAGCTCATTGCAACCTCTGCCTCCTGGGTTCAAGCGATTATCGTGCCTCAGTCTCCCGAGTATCTGGGATTATAGGCACATGCCACCGTGCCCAGCTAATTTTTGTATTTTTAGTAGAGACGGGGTTTTCCCATGTTGGCCAGGCTGATCTCAAACTCCTGACCTCAAGTGATCCACTCATCTCGGCCTCCCAAAGTGCTGGGATGACAGGCGTGAGCCACTGCGCCCAGCGCCCGGATGCATTTTCAAAGATGGTTCATTTGTAGTACTTTTTTTTCCCCTTTTTTGCAAGAGGGGGTCTCCCTCTGTTGCCCAGGCTGGAGTGCAGTGGAACAATCAAAGCTTGCTGTAACCTTCAACTCTTGGGCCCAAGTCATCCTCCTGCCTCAGCCCCTCAAAGTGCTGGGATTACAGCTGTGAGCCACTGCGCCCAGCTCTGTCCCTTAAAGAGACAGTAAAAAGAAAGATAATGTGGTTATTTTTCATGATAACTGCCCTCACTTTTTATTTTTATTTTATTTTTGGATGGAGTCTCGCTCTGTCACCCAGGCTGGAGTGCAGTACGAGTGGTGCGATCTCGGCTCCTGTCTCAGCCTCCCGAATAGCTGGGACTGCAGGCGCCCGTCACCAAACCTGGCTAATTTTTTGTATTTTTAGTAGAGACAGGGTTTCACCGTGTTAGCCAGGATGGTCTTGATCTCCTGACCTTGTGATCTGCCCGCCTCAGCCTCCCAAAGTGCTGGGATTACAGGTGTGAGCCACCGTGCCTGGCCACGCCCTCACTTTTTAATTCTGCCATTTCTCATGTGTTAGCTTGAGTTCTTCCCCTCTGAAGTATTAAGTTGTATAATAAGGAGAACAAGACTCATGATTCCTTTGCTTCTTCCTGCTGTGCGGATCGACTGACAGCCGCAGGCCCTGTGGGAGGTGCTGGTGGACGCCTTCCCTCAGCTCATGGTGCTGTTGTGTGATGTGTGACCTGGAGTCACAGCCTTTCCAGTCCTACCTTTCCTCCGGGAACAGGACAGCATTTGGAGGGAGATGGGATGAGTAAGGGAGGGACAGAGGGTGTTTGCACAGCCCTGGCAAGGAGGGCCAGTGAGGGAGGCTGGGCTGGCACACAGCAGGCTCTAGGAGTTTGTCTCCTTCCTGCTCTTCCATGGGGGATGAGACCCTGGCCTGTGTATGGCAGAAAGGACACTGCCAAGGACCCCGTGCCTGTGTCCGGACCCAGCTGCTCTTTGCCGTAGGCGTCCTAGGCCGGGGGTCTCCAGGGGCTCTGTACATAGGCTGTTTCCTCCTGGCCACCGGGCCTGTAGCTGCGCTGGGAGGGCCTCCGTGGGGCCTGGGCTGTGGGTGGCGGGGACCGGGAGCCATTCTACCTGCCTGCGTTTCTGTCCACTTGTCTGTTTACAAAGGAAAAACGAGAAGGTGACATTGGAGAAAGCAAAACCTTTAATTTGAGGTTTTAAAAATTAAACACGAGCCACCATATAAACAGTCTCACGTCTTGGTGCCTCACCAAATGTCCCCAAATTTTTTCCCGTTTTTATGACTTTTGAAACAAAAACCTAGACCACACTAAGCTTTAACTGTTGGGTTCTTTGTTGGCAGAATTTTTCCCTAGATTGGTGTAAACAGCCAGACGTGGGCCTTCCCAAACCCGACCTGATCCTGTTCCTCCAGTTACAGTTGGCAGATGCTGCCAAGCGGGGAGCGTATGGCCATGAGCGCTACGAGAACAGGGCTTTCCAGGAGCGGGCCCTCCGGTGTTTCTACCAGCTCATGAGAGACACGACTTTGAACTGGAAGGTGAGAATCCCAGAACTGCACAGTAGGAACCGTCGAGCAGTGGCTCAGGATTACAGCCTGTGGTGACTGGCACAGGCGCACCCGTAGAGCTGCTGCCGTTCTGTCTGGTCTTCCCAGATGCGGAGCCCCGGGAGTAGTCGTTCAGGGGTTCTCAGTGCCAGCAAATTCTTTTTTTTGAGACAGAGTCTTGCTCTGTCGCCCAGGCTGGGGTGCAGTGGCGCCATCTCGGCTCACTGCAACCTCCACTTCCTGGGTTCAAGTGATTCTCCTGCTTCAGCCTCCCGAGTAGCTGGGATTACAGGCACCTGTCATCATGCCTGGCTAACTTTTTTAGCATTTTTGTAGAGACAAGGTTTCTCCACGTTGGTCAGGCTGGTCTCCAACTCCTGACCTCAGGCGATCTGTACGTCTCGGCCTCCCAAAGTATTGGGTTTATAGGTGTGAGCCACTGCACCTGCCCAGTGCCAGCAAATTCTAATCCGGTGAGTTTTGCTAAATGTTGACATTTGGCGCTTTGTCTGGTGGGTCAGGTGAGAGTCTGCGCAGTCCTCCACAGCCTCAGCCCCTCTTCAGACATGAGTGCCAGGCTGTTCCTGCCACTGTGTCCTCTGGTGCGGGCCTCCCGCTGGGCATGGGCGCTGCGGCCGCACCTGGCTGAGTTCAGGAGGGTGCCGTGTGCTGGCTTTCCCTTCAGCTCTGCCTCCTTCAGTCTCAGCAGTCCCAGGTCTGGCTCTACTCTGTCTACTCCCAGGACGCTGGACTCTCCCCTCCCAGTGGACACGCAGGCACGCCTCTGCTCCTCCCAACCGCAGCCCCCACCTCTCCCCCAGACTCCAGTCGCCTGTGCCCACCACTGCCCACATGGCCTCTTTCCAGACAGCGGCCACAGCTTCTGGCACGTCCGGCGCCAGCACTGTCGTTGTGGCCACGGCCCACAGAGCTTCTGTCCCTTGAGCTCCACACAGCAGTGCTCGAGCGCCTGCCCCAGCCTGACCAGCTGTGCCTGCAGATGATGCTGGTCACAGCTTTTCGTTTCCCGGAACACAGGCGGGATAGCAGCACCCTTTTCTGGCCGTGCGGCCTTCCCTCTGGCAGTCAGCTGCCCAGAGAGGCTCATCTTGGGTGGTTCTGGGCGACAGCTGTGTGGCTGTACAGTGGCCGGTGAGTGGCATCTGGGAAGGTGGCTTTTGTGCAGGGAGTCACTCTCCTTCCATCACAGTCACACCTCATGAAATGGTTAGACTCTTCCGAGTGCCTTCTACGCTTCTGGCAGATTTTCTAGAATTTGCTGTTGAGGTTGAGGTTCAGAGAGGTGTGGGGTATCCCGGAAATCTCTCAAGAAGCTTGAGAAGGGTCCTGCGCCACCTGACAGCAGAAGCCGGGATGCCGTTGAGACCTCAGTGCTTCTGAGTTCCTCTCACTGCTTTCCTTCTGGTGGAGAGGAGGCCGTCCCGCGTGCTCATGCCCTCCCCACGTTCCTCGGACCATTCACGCCATTGTGCGGCACAGCTGTTAGAACCAAATTCATCTTCCCCTCAGGGACGGGTCAAGCCCAGTGTTGCATCGGTCCTGTCTGGCTGCTGTGGAACTTCCTTACGTTCTAGGCAGTGCCCAGGAGTGTGGGCAGGGCAGGGTCTGCCCTCTGTGCTTCCCACTCACTGCTTGCGAGCTGGAGGGACAGTCGCCTCGACCTGGTGGGCTGGGTGGGCCTGGCTGTGCTGAGGGCTATGCCTCACTCCTGCAAGTGGGCACTCATTGGGGTTGGAGTCACAAGGAGGCTCAGGTCGGCTGAGAGCAGGAGTGGGCAGTTGGCACGTCATGTTTCTCCTGCATCAGGGCTGTGGCAGGAATGCCGGGTGGCTTTGTACCGTGGGCACTATCAAGGTTGAGGTTCAGAGAGGTGTGGGGTATCCCGGAGGTCACCACACTGCCAGGAGGTTCAGGTTGGCCTTCCAGAGCCTGGCCTGTGTGAAATCCGCACAAGCACAGAGGACAGAATGAAACATGGTGTTGTTTTGAGACAGGGTCTTACTGCGTCACCCAGACTGGAGTACAGTGGTGCCAATTTTTTTGCAGAGGTTGGGTGTCCCTGTGTAGCCCAGGCTGGTCTTGAACTCCTGGGTACAAGCAGTCCTCCCTCGTGGGTCTCCCAAAGTGCTGGGATTACAGGTGTGGGCTCCCGTGCCCAGCCTGGAACGTGCTGATGAGCCTCTTTCTCCCGAAATCCCGGTGGGAACAGATGGTGGATGCTTCCAAAAGCATTGAAGCTGTCCACGAGGACATCTGTGCGCTCTCTGAGGACGCCATCCGCACTGCCACAGAGAAGCCACTGGGGGAGCTGTGGAAGTGACCCAAGGCTGCCCACTGGAGACGCCTCTCCCTGTAGTCCCTCGAGAGGTGGGAGACCCACGGAAGGCCCCGTCTCCAGCGGTATCCAGATCCCACGACTTCAGGAGCTCTTTCCCGGCAGCAGACATCTGCAGGCTGCCTCTTCTGCCCCGGGCGGGGGTGTGGCGGGGACCTTGGCAGTATAGACATAAGCAGAGTGATGGAGCAGTCTCCTGCCCTCTCGCTGCCATCAGTGTCCTGATGGTACTCTGTTGTATTTTTTACTGAAGTTCAGTGATAACTCTGAGTAGTTTCATTGTGATCACTGTAAATGGTAATCAGTTGGAATTCTCCTAAATGTCTTCTAGACACTAGTAAAAATTGACCTGAAAATTGTTTGTGGAACGCTTCACTTTTCTTAGACTGAGGACAGAGCTGGCTTTGAATGGGAGAGAAGCGCCTTCATTGGGCCCAGTAGTGCCTTTCTGGACCTTAGTTCCTGCCTAGTTGAGGGAGTCCCACTGTGGGTCTGAACGGTTGCAGCCATGCCCTGGGCTCCAGCCAGGCTACGTCCGAGTGTCATCACAGCTTACATCCTGAACTCACCGAAGTTAACTCTGCTATTTTCATTGCAACCCTGGAGCTTAACTTTTCATCCTATCCCTTGGAAACAGGGTCTCACTGTCACCCAGGCTGGAGTGCAGTGGCACGATCGTGGCTCACTGCAGCCTTCTGCAGACCTGCTGGGCTCATTCAGCCTCCTGAGTAGGTAGGCCTACAGGCCTTCACCATGCCTGGCTAATTTTTTTATTTTTTGTAGACAGGATTTTGCTATGTTGCCAGCCAGGCTCATCTCAAACTCCTGGGCTCAAGTGATCCACCTGCCTCGGCCTCCCAAAGTGCTGGGAGTACAGGCATGAGCCACCGTGCCTGGCCCATTGCATTCCCTTTTAAGTGACACTTGGAATGATTTGACACTCCTGGTAGAATCTGTCCCACAGAGCACTTTTTGGGTAGAGAGCAGCATACAGTGTGCTGGAGTGGAAGGCAGGCAGGGTCCCCCATCTGTGGGGGCAGCAGCTGTGGGTCTCAGTACCCTTCTGTGGCCAAGAGACAAATCCAGGCAAAACAAAAGGATTTCACTTGGGTAAGCATTGCCAGCGGCTGTGGGATGGGCCTGGGTGAGGAACCTTCAGATGGGAGACCTTTCTGGACTATCCAGGTGGGCCCAGTGTCATCACAGGGGCCTTTTTTTGTTGTCTTAAGACGAGGTCTGGCTCTGTCGCCCAGGCTGGAGTGCAGTGGTGCAGTCTTGACTCACTAGCCTCTCTTTCCTGGGCTCAAGTGATCCTCCCCCCTTAGCCTCCCAAAGTGCTGGGATTACAGGCTGGTGCCACCATGCCTGGCCCATCACAGGGGTCCGCCTAACAGGGAGGCAGGCCGTTCGAGTCAGGAAGTG
Source organism: Theropithecus gelada (assembly GCF_003255815.1). Lineage (NCBI taxonomy): Eukaryota > Metazoa > Chordata > Mammalia > Primates > Cercopithecidae > Theropithecus > Theropithecus gelada. Next base: position 17,493 of record NW_020256302.1, read on the forward strand.
AGATGCCAGCAACAGAAGCTGGAGAGATGCCATGTTGCTGGCTGTGAGGTTGGAAGAAAGCGCCATGAGCCAAGCAGTTTCTGGCATCCAGGAGCTAGAAAAGACACAGCAATGTTCTCCCCTAGAGGAGCAGCCCTGCCCACGGCACGAGGTGGCTGTCTGCCCTCCAGGTCTGGAAGAGGCTGTGCTGTTTCAGGCACTGAATGTGGTCATCTTCTAGGGCAGCCACAGGAAGCAAGTAAGAGCATCTGAGAGGCTGCAAGTCCTCAGCCAGCTCACCAGGGCCCCAGCAGTGCCCCCTCCTGTCTGGCTTTGGGCCCTTCGCACCTATACCAGGACTGCCCACAGGGACGCATTGGCCAGAGGGAGCGAAGTCCTCACCAAGCCCCCTGCTGTGCCCCAGACATGGCCCTCCCACAGGCCAGGCCAGTCACTACTCGCTTGGGGGAGGCTTTGCTGTGATTCAAATTGAGCCAAACCTACAACTCAGGGCACTTTCTGCAACTTCCTCCTGTTGAAGAATGGGAACCATTTTACTTTCCTAAAATCCTAGTTTCCTTGCACTTTTTCCTTCTAGGGCTGTATGAGAGGGCGGATGTCACGGCTCACAGACAGCCAGGCTACAGGCAGGACAGGCCGCCTGCCAGGGCTGGGGACGTACCTGCTCAGGCTCCCACAGCCCACCACGCAGGCAGCCACATCCTTTATGTGATGCTATGGGCTGAAACATTCACTTGGTTTTTTTCTGGAAATCACAATTATAACTTGAGGAAAAAATAGACACAAGGTTTGTTTTCTACTGAAACTTATTATTTGCCATTAAGAATTGCAAACTATACTACTACGAATGAACAACATTCTCTTCATTAAGCCTTTTTCAAAACACACAAGAAAAAGCTCCCCTTTGGTCAAGGTGTTCCACACTCCCACTACAGCAGGCCCCCACAGCTCCCAGCACAGCGGTGCACCATGGACTCAGACGCAGAGCCCAAGGAATGAAGATCACCCCAGCCTTCCCTCCTTCCCCACCCCAACTACACCCAAGGGAGAAAGGATATGAGGAAATAAAACTATGTCTTGGGGGGGGACTGGGGATGGTGTCCTCTGCTACCCAGGTGGGCCACTCACTGCAGAGCGGGCGGCGTGTGTCCTGAGGGGATCTCTGGTCCCCACACCTATACAAGCAGCAGCAGCGAGTCCTGCCAACGCCACAGTAGGTGCTCATGAGAAAGGTGCCCATGCTCGCCGTGCCCACGCTCCCCAAGTCCTCCTGTTTACATTCCCTAGTGGGGCAAAGCCACTTCCCCAGGAAGGCAGCACAGCAGCGGGGCAGAGTGCACTCCAGGACCCAGGACAGCAGGTTACACAGGGTCAGGCGGTGGTGGGTTCTGGAATCAGGGCTGAGGTTCCAGAAATGCCACCAGGGGATGCCACCCTGTGATGTCTGCCCATCACACACCACAAGGCTCGGGTGGTTTTCCCCTTTTGGCCCTAAACCACCTAACACCTCAGTGACACAGGAGGGCAATTCTCAGCAAGGCAAGGACACAGGGAAGGCTCCTAGGAGAAGCACACTGTCCACCCTCAAGCCCGACTGTCACAGGTGGAGGCCCCGCCCCACCCCTCGCCACACCTGGGGAAGCCACCACAGAATGCCACAGCCCTGGAAAGGGACACTCTGAGGACAGGCACTCTAGCAGCAGCCCCAGGACAGCCAGCCGCCCTTCTGCCCAGGCTGCCCACGCCGTGTCCTCTGCACGCCATCTTCAGGTTTCCCACACACCCACTTCCTGAATACTACTCTCCCCAAAGCAACCTTTGCCTTTGTTCCTCCGACCTCATCTCCCACTGAGGTCGCCCTTGGTAACCAGGCTGGGCAGAGGACACAGCCATGGGCGCCCCCTCGAGAGCAGCCCGGTCCTTGGGCGTGGGGGCGCAGCGTGCCTGCTGCTCCTCTCACGCCAGCCTGCACAGGTCTTCTGAGACTGACTCAGGAAGCGCCCCAGAAATTCATGTCTGTGTCTGACAACTTCAAACAGGACTTTAATTCCAAACCAACCACAGAACCGGCGCCTGGGAGCAAGTGGGACTGAGGCCCAGGCGCTAACGCGGGGCTGGCAGTGTCCAGAGAACGCTCTGGAAGCTCCTGACAGACGGCTCCGTGTGCAGATGCACAGGCCCTGACGGGCACTCTGAGCTGGGCAGTCGGACACCAAGCAGTAAGGCCTCCCGGGCAGCGCAGCCTCAGTCCACGAGCAGAGCAGGTGGCCCTCTGGGGGGAGGCAGCACGGGGCGCGGCCCTCGGCAGGCGAGCGGGCGGGATGGATGAAGTGCGGCGGCACCAGGAGCCCCAGGCTCTCACAGGTGCCACCCCCGACCCCAGGATTTTCAAAGGGACAGGATTTCAAAGTCTTCATCTTCTGAGTCGAAGAATCTTTCCAGTCGCTCTACATCAGAAGAATCTAGAAGGAACAGGACGTAGCTCATCAGGCATCTCAGGTGGGCTACTTCCGTGTGAGTCAAGTGCCCTTGGCATGGGGCAGACCGAGCAGCACCTGCTCTGCAGCCCCACCCTGAGGGGCCCACAGACAGCTGTCCCCAAGCAGCTGTGAAAAGGCCCAGGGTTGTGGAGACCTGCGAATATGGGGGGAGGGAGCAGGGAAGAGGAGCGGGGCAGGGTGAGGAAGACGGGGGCGGCCGGCACAATCTCAGGCCTGAGGGGGCCTCTGTCCTGTGTCTCCCACGCTGCACCCTGACCCTCGTGGTCATCAGGACTGGTTCCACTGTCACTGCCTTGTAGAGCTTCTCATGGTGAGACAGGTACGAGGAGGACAAGCTCGCGGCCACACACTCGCTTCACTGCACGAGCCCAGGCCGGATCCTTTGGCACGTTAGCCATGGTCCAAGGGGTCTACGCCACCCATGGCCAGTGGTGCCCACGTGGACGAGTCCCCCACCCAGGACTGCGTCACCACAGAGTCTGTGTGTTCTGTCTGCTCCAGAGCCGTGAGGACCCCATGGGAGCACGCCCAGCTCCACAGTGCCCTGGGCAGGCAGCGCGGGTGGGGAAGGCGAGGGGGGTCCCGGGTTGCTGGGCGCAGGCTTGGAGGAGAGGACGCTCCGCTCTGCCCCTGGTCTCACAGGCAAACCACTGCCAAGTGCTCACAGTTGAGGCTCACACACACCTTAATAGTCAAAACCAACGGGGCCAGGACTGGGGAAGCAAGGGCACAGACCGCACCCCCGAGGGACCCCACCTCCGAGGGACTCCACCTGGACTTGGCCCTGCAGCCGCAGTTCTCACCTAGGGACAGGTTCAGGACATCGGGGCAGGCCAGGTGTGAAGGCTGCTGCTCCACCAGCTCAAACATGGGCAGGGCGCCTCCGAGCAGAGACAGCTGTTAGTGAGACATGGTCATTAGGGGCAGCCTCACCCCAGTGCTTGCTGCAGCCAAGAGAAAGGGGCCAAACCTGACTGTCATTCCACTTCACTGATGAGAACAGAGGCAGCTTCCACACTAACGGCTACACGAGGACCCAATGTGGCGATAACACACAGTCTGACCACGATGGCAGAGGGGGGTGGGCCACACGCACTCAGCCAGCGCAGCTCGGCACCCCATCACCACCCCCATCTCAACAGGAGATGGATGAGGACACTGGAAATCCCATTCTAAAGTCAACACGCAACACCCGTCCCCAGGGCTGTTCACCGTGTTGCCAGGTGGGCAATCCAGGACACCCCACCCCGTTCAGCTGCACAGCTGTGCCAGGCAGGACAAAGCTCCCCCCAGCCCGGTGAGGCTGCCTGAGACCTGGACGCTGGCCTTCGGCCCCTGCACACCCTGCTGCCTGTCTCCCTGGGTGTTTCAGCTCGGCTGTGGGTGGTGGGGCGGCTACAAACCTTTTTGACTTGCTGGCACCAGTCATTGAAGTCGTCTTCAGTCTTACAGAAAAACCCCTAAAACGAAATGACTATGAGCAGAGCAGTACACCCACATCTGCTGTCGGCGAAAAGGCAGGGGCTTCCGTTCCCCCGGCCAGTGGCGCAGCAAAGGCCCCCAGCGTGCACGTGCTGGACACTCCGGCCTGTCTCGCCTCCTGGGGCCGGGAAGGGAGCCCCGAGGGTGCCCTGTGCACGGCCCGCTGCACCAGTGCCCAGCTCCCCTCAGGTTCCACTATGTTGCTCTGCCTTAATTCACCCATGAGATGGTATGTGGTGTGCATTTGTTAGGCCTCACCGAATCTTCCAGGAATGAGGCAGGTTATGAGTTAGGGCCAAGTGGAGAGCTCTTCTCTCTGCGACTGTGAGGCAGGGCCGCTGGGTCTCAGCCTTCACCCAGCATCTCCCTGGAAGCTTGGTGGCAACTGGTGGCAAAGGCCACTGAGAACTGCCACGGGGAGCCTCCTGCTGAGGAGACAGGGGACCTGCCGAGGATCACCCTAATCACATCCTTAAAGCTGCCGCCTGTAACGACAGTCACTAGGAAGCCGCCTGTAACGACAGTCACTAGGAAGCCACCTGTAACGACAGTCACTAGGGATTAATGCTGCCAGACGTGCCGATGTTAACACAGGAAGAAAAAGAAACGGGGAAAACAAAGACGAAATGGGAGAAGTTCAAACTGGGCACTCCCTTCCTCTGAAGACGCCGTTTCCGCGGCCCCGGCTCATGTGGGAGCACTCTCCCCGGGGGACAGGGGACGTTCCTCCTCCTCACGGGTGAGGACAGTTATCCCACCGGGCGGCCCCTTTGGTCTCAACTCCTCAACGTTCGCGCGTCCGCTCCCATCTCTAGCCTGACCTGACTGAGAGACTGCCAATCACTGTAAGCCACCAAGCTGCATTTACGGTAACAAACATACTTAATTCTAGTTAGACGACGTATTCGTGACTAGGTTCTGGTAAGAAGTGTGAGCCAGGCCGGGCGCGGTGGCTCACGCCTGTAATCCCAGCACTTTGGGAGGCCGAGACGGATGGACCACGAGGTCAGGAGATCAAGACCAGCCTGGCTAACACAGTGAAACCCCATCTCTATTAAAAATACAAAAAATTAGCCGGGCATGGTGCCGGGAGCCTGTAGTCCCAGCTACTCGGGAGGCTGAGGAAGGAGAATGGCGTGAACCCGGGAGGCGGAGCTTGCAGTGAGCCGAGATCGCGCCACTCACCCCAGCCTGGGTGACAGAGCGAGACTCCATCTCAAAAAAAAAAAAAAAAAAAGTGTGAGCCACAGAGTTCTAGCCCATGTTCCCCACTCCTGCCACCCTGCCCAGCAGGTGCATAGAGTGCAGTGTGCGCTCTGGAGCTGTGCCACAGCTCAGAGACTGTGCCATTTCAGGCCCAGATCTGCCTTCTTCCTCCTAAACGGGGCAGAGCATCCACAACAGAACCCCTGACTCAGTTAACTGCTCCCCTAAGCATGTCACTGTCATTCATGATTTCTAAGGGCTTTTCTTTGGTCTCTTTCCCCATCAAATATATTTGAGGGCAGGCAGGTCTGCATAAATCACACACCAAAAATCACAACTAGGTAATCAAAATGGAAAAACAGGGAAGCTCGTTCTTAGGAAATCCCCCAGAGAGGTCAAGTCAGAGCCTCCGGAAAACAAAAGGTGGTGCAGGAGGGGGTGGAGGGGCCGCTTGTGTCTCTGTGTGGGTGTGAGGAAGGGGGCACAGGAGGGGGTGGAGGGGCCGCCCGCGTGTCTGTGTGGGTGTGAGGAAGGAGGCACAGGAGTGGGTGGAGGGGCCGCCCGCGTGTTTAAACGTGGGTGTGAGGAAGGGGGC
>NW_020256303.1:0-7192 GCF_003255815.1 Theropithecus gelada
AAAAAACAAAAAAAAAAAAAAAAAAAAAAAAAAAAAAAAAAAAAATGGTGGCTGGCCTGATTTGGCCAGCAGGCCAGAGTTTGCTGTACGTGAGCCCTAGAGAAAGAGGATGTGGGGGTCTCAGGTTTGCCTGAGCCTTCTCCCTGTCCCCCTCACCCCCCGGCACCCCTCCCCTCCCACCAGGATTCTGCGCATCCAGAAAGAGACCCCCACGCTGCAGCGGAAGGAGCCCCCTCCCGCAGTGCTGGAAGCTGACCTGACCGAGGGCGACCTGGCTAACTCCCATCTGCCCTCCGAAGTGCTTTATATGCTCAAGAATGTCCGGTCAGTGTTGGGATGCAGGTGGGGGTGGAGGACTACAGACGTGGGGCCGCCCTGACCTCCAGCCTCTGTCCCCCACTGCCTGTCCAACAGGGTGCTGGGCCACTTCGAGAAGCCGCTCTTCCTGGAGCTCTGCCGCCACATGGTCTTCCAGCGGCTGGGCCAGGGTGACTACGTCTTCCGGCCGGGCCAGCCAGATGCCAGCATCTACGTGGTGCAGGACGGGCTGCTGGAGCTCTGTCTGCCGGGGCCTGTGAGTGGGCCTCCCCAGGGGCTGCTGCAGGAGGATGGGTGGTGGGAATGGGCAGCAGGCAGGTCTGTAGAGCTGGTGGTCTTTGGAGACGTGTCATCGGAAGTCAGGGGAACGGGAGTGACCAAGGACATTTGGGGTGGTCGGCATGGTTGCTCAGTAGTTACAGGTATTGAACGACGGGGGATGCCTGCTGGTTGGAAGGCTTGGCAGGTTCCCCTGAGAAGGGATGGGGGGTGTCAGCGATCGTTGGGATGGATGAGGGGGTGACATGCCAGTCACCAGGGCGAGGCCACCAAGGATCCCTGGTCCCCTGTGTCTCAGGACGGGAAGGAGTGTGTGGTGAAGGAAGTGGTTCCCGGGGACAGCGTCAACAGCCTTCTCAGCATCCTGGATGTCATCACCGTGAGTGACCAGTCCCTGGGGCAGGGCGGCTGGGGTGCGAGGACTCACCCAAGAGACCAGGTTGAAGGAAATCACCGGGTCCCCAATCTCTGATTCATCCCTGATGCTGCCGATGGCCCCTCCTGGGACTGGCGCCAGGAAGGATTGGGGGAGTAGCGAGGGGGACTCGCAGCCCCTGCCCTTGTCTCTCTTCACGCTCTCCCCTCCCCCAGGGTCACCAGCATCCCCAGCGGACCGTGTCTGCCCGGGCGGCCCGGGACTCCACAGTGCTGCGCCTGCCCGTGGAAGCGTTCTCCGCGGTCTTCACCAAGTACCCGGAGAGCTTGGTGCGGGTCGTGCAGGTCAGCGGGCCCTCGCCTCCCGTCACCCCCCGAGGGACCCCACCCTGGCCCCCACCCATTCCAGGTTCCAAGGGGCAGAGGCCCAGCAGCCAGCAGGCGCTGGAGCTGTGGTTATCGGCCTGGAGCAGCCAGATGTCCGCAGCCGCGGACTCCTCCCTTAGCTGCCTCGCCCCATTTCCCCAGACTGTGGGTCTCTCCCTGGTTCCTGCCCCACCCCTTATGCTGCGAACTAGCCCTGCCCACTATCTGGCCCTGCCCCTGACCCCTCCCCATCTTATGGCCACGCCCCTCGAGCCCTGCAGATCATCATGGTGCGGCTGCAGCGAGTCACCTTCTTGGCGCTGCACAACTACCTGGGTCTGACCAATGAGCTCTTCAGCCACGTGAGTGGGTGGCAGGGAGCGAGCACTGGCGGGATGGGGGCGGGATCAGGATGGGACTCCCAGGACAGGCCACCAGCTGTTCTCTGCCCCCAGGAGATCCAGCCGCTGCGTCTGTTCCCCAGCCCCGGCCTCCCAACTCGCACCAGCCCTGTGCGGGGCTCCAAGAGGATGGTGAGCACCTCAGCTACAGACGAGCCCAGGGAGACCCCAGGCCGGCCACCTGACCCCACCGGGGCCCCGCTGCCTGGACCTACAGGTACCCAGGGACCAGAGGTGGGACCCAGCCTTGCCCAATCTCCCAGGAAGCCCCGTCTCAGCCCCCAGACCCTTTTTTAGTTCTACAGAGTCAACGTGACCCTGTCTAGCCCCACAGGGACCCCATAGCTGGGTACCCATGTCTGACTCCTGACTGGTACCCAGGAAGCTCTAGCCTCATCCCCAAGGACCCATTGGAATTGCTTTCACTAGTTCATCCGTCCCCAGCGTCTCCTAATCTCCCAACCTGCTAATCTGCCTAGTGGCTCTGACGAGCAGGAGCCTGAACATGTGTCTCCCCCAGGGGACCCCGTGAAGCCCACATCCCTGGAAACCACCTCGGCCCCTCTGCTGAGCCGCTGCGTCTCCATGCCAGGGGACATCTCAGGTTTGGAGCATTGGGTCTGGGGGGAGGGCCATGGGGCTTCCGGATTTGAATCCAGGTCCATTGCCTGCCCATCTTGACTTTTATTTTTATCTGCGAAATGGGAATACTGCCAGTACTTCCCCGGGCACTTTTTTGTAGGTATTCATTGAGATAGTGCTTCTCCCACCTGTGTTTAGAAGGATTCAGAGGGAGAGTGCAGGCATTGATTGGTCATGTCTGCTACAGCAGTGGCCCATGGCACGTTGGTATCCATTAGTCTCAGACCGCAACTGTGGTTACTCTCATCTTTTTCTTTTCTTTTCTTTTGAGACCTGTCTCCCAGCCTGGAGTGCAATGGTGCTGTCAAAGCTCACTGCAGCCTCGAACTCCTGTGCTCAAGTGATCCTCCAGCCCCAGCCGCCCAAATAGCTAGAACTACAGGCCTATACCACCATATCCGGCTCATTTTTTAAAAATCTTACTCTCATCTTTATGGCTTTTGTTGCCCTCCTGCCCACCTGCAGGCTTGCAGGGTGGCCCCCGCTCCGACTTTGACATGGCCTATGAGCGTGGCCGGATCTCCGTGTCCCTGCAGGAAGAGGCCTCCGGGGGGTCCCAGGCAACCCCCGCTCGGGTAAGGCCTGGGACCCTGGCTGGTGGTGGAGCCCGCTGGGGAAGGTGGCTGGGAGGGAGCATCAGGAGGTCACAAGCCTGCCCCACTCAGACCCCTACTCAGGAGCCCCGTGAGCAGCCAGCGGGCGCCTGCGAATACAGCTACTGTGAGGATGAGTCGGCCACCGGCGGCTGCCCCTTCGGGCCCTACCAGGGTCGCCAGACTAGCAGCATCTTCGAGGCAGCAAAGCGGGAGCTGGCCAAGCTGATGCGGATCGAGGTGGGTGGCCGAGGGGAGCTGGGCCCAGGGCATGAGGGAGGCCTGGCTGCCCCCATCTCAACCCCCCTCCCTCCCCAGGACCCCTCCCTCCTGAACAGCCGAGTCTTGCTGCACCACGCTAAAGCCGGCACCATCATTGCCCGCCAGGGAGACCAGGTGAGGCTGACCCCTGACCTGTAACCATGCCACCTGAGATCATTCCCTCTGTCTTCTGTGACCTCTGATCCCTGCCCTTTGACTGTAAGACCAGCACCTTCTCCCATAGAAGCAGACCTCTCTCATCCTATCATTTCCAACCTCTAACCCTTGGATCCTGTGACCCCCACCCCCAACCCCACCCCATGTCCTCTGGACCCATCAACTCTTCACCTGTGACCCCTGAACCTTTCGCCCTAGGACCCCAACTCCGAGATCGCTCTTGCCTGCCCTGGCTCTTCCTGTAATTCTGTTTTCTGAACTTCTGATCCTGCGGTATTCGCTAACGTGTCTGCTTCTCACGCTGACTGCTGCCAGGATAGGGGCTTGATAAATGGCTACAAATTGCCATCTGGCCCTGGAAGGCCATGAACCATGGGGGCGGGGTTTCAGGGCCTTGTGGCAGCACCCAGGATGTGTAGGAAAATATATCCCACTATTCTGTCCACTGTTCATATGGGGAAACAGGCCCGTCAAGGTTTAGTGACCCGACTACCAGCTGAAAGTCAAGAAGTCCCAGGGTAGGAGGAGGAGGAGGAGGAAGAAGAGGAAAGTTGAAACCCACACTCTGCCCCCAGAGTGTGGCAGATGATCTAGAAGGTTCTCTGCTTCCTCATCAGTGGAATGGGGTAATAAAGAAGAGATGCCCAGTTCGCAGAACCCCAATGAGCCTTTTTTTTTTTTTTTTTTTTTTTTGAGACAGAGTCTTGCTCTTGTCGCCCAGGCTGGTGTGCAGTGGCGCAATCTCAGCTCACTGCAACCTCCACCTCCTGGGTTCAAGCAATTCTCCTGCCTCAGCCTCCCAGATAGCTGGGATTACAGGGTTGTGCCACCATGCCTGGCTAATTTTTGTATTTTTAGTAGAGATGGGGTTTCGCCATGTTGGCCAGGCTGGTCTCAAACTCCTGACCTCAGGTGATCCGCCTGCCTCGGCCTCCCAAAGAGCTGGGATTACAGGCATGAGCCACCATGCCCGGCCTGCTGCGACATTTTTGATTGTTAGGATTTCACCGGGTACTGTTTCTGACACCTGGTGGGTAGAGACCAGGGATGCTCAAATGTACAGAAGCAACAGGCTGGAACCATCCAGTCTATTATCCACAGTGTGAGGTTTGTAAGAGTGACAGGTGGCCAGGGAGGGGGTTTAGCAGCAGCTAACTCTGAGGAGGGCCTGCGGTGACAGTGAGCTGTCATAGGCACTGGGACCCCAGCACTGCCCCAGGCTCGGGGGAGAGAAGCCTGGGGCAAGGTCGGGGTGGGGTGGGAGCTGTGGTCCTACTGTTAGCCAGCTAGGGTGTTGCTGTGTCACTTGACCCAGTGACTCTGCTGTCCCCTTGAACCACCCATGGCAGGGATGGGCTCTTTTCTGGAGAGGAAGTCGAGGCTTTTGCGAGCTGTTCTTAGTACAGCTGAGGAAGTAAGGTTACCTTGTGGCTTCTTTGGGGGCCCCTGGGCCCTGCTTATCTGGGAGACTGTTGGCCACAACCCAGCCCTGGCCTGTCAGTGTACCAGGCTGGTCTGCAGCCCCTCAGAGCTTCTCTGGGTTAGCAGGACTTTTGTTAGGGACCCCCTGCTTTCCTGTGCTTCTCCTTGAAACTTTTTTTTTTTTTTTTTTTGAGATGAAGTCTTGCTCTGTTGCCCAGGCTGGAGCGCAGTGGTGCGATCTTGGCTCACTGCAACCTCTGTCTCCCGGATTCAAGCGATTCTCCCACCTCAGCCTCCCTAGAAGCTGGGACTACAGGCACGTGCCACCACACCTGGCTAATTTTTGTAGTTTCAGTAGAGACAGGGTTTCACCGTGTTGGCCAGGCTGGTCTCAAACTCCTGGCCTCAAGTGATCCACTCGCCTCACCCTCCCAAAGTGCTGGGATTACAGGCGTGAGCCACCGTGCCTGGCCACAGTCTGGAAATTCTGTCTTAGAAGGTTCCAGCATGTGTTTATATCTCCTGGGACTGCGCCTCACCCAGGGGTCCCTGCAGTGTTTTGGCAGGTGGAGCTTCACTGGGTGCCAGACAAGTTGGTGTGGTGGATAAAGAAGGAATCTCCATTTCTGGGCAGTTTCAGTTCCTTATTTATAAAGGGGTGGAACAGGAAGGTGTCTAGCTGGTCAGGCTACCCAAAGAAGAAAGAAACATGTGTTTACCCAGCATTTGCCCCATCCCGAACCCTGTGCTGCCAGCTGGACAACAGGCAGGAAAAGGCCTGGGCACGGTGGCTCACGCCTGTAATCCCAGCACCTTGGGAGGCCGAGGTGAGCGGATCACTTGAGGTCAGGAGTTCGAGACCATCCTGGCTAACATGGTAAAACCCCATCTCTACTAAAAATACAAAAATTAGCCAGGCGTGGTGGCAGACGCCTGTAGTCCCAGCTACTCGAGAGGCTGAGGCAGGAGAATCACTTGAACCCAGGAGATAGGTTGCAGTGAGCTGAGATCGCACCCCAGGACTCCAGCCTGGGCAATGAGTGAGACCCTGTCTCAAAAAAACAAAAACAAAAACAAATGTGGGCAGGGAAAGCCCTTAAGTGGTTCCTGCCCTTGGGCAGCCCACAGTATTCTGAGAGACATGACTCAAAGGATTACACAAATTCTTGTAAAATCATAAGTGCTTAGTGCTACAAAGGAGATGATCTTGGCACTACAAAGTCTGGCTTAGACAGGGTGGCACCTCTAAGGCCATGACCTAAGAAGGAAGGAGGGGGAGGAACAAACTGGATGCAGTTGTTGGAAAGGTCATTCTAGGCAGAAGGAAGAGCTTGTACAAATGTTGTGTGGTGGGAAGAAATAGGTTGATCTCTAAGAAATAAAAAAGGGAGTCGGTGAGCCTTAAGTGGAACAATATTTTTTTTGGGGGGTGTAATGGTTTTATTGAGCTATAATTCATGTATTATACAGTTTACCCATTTAAAGTATATACTTTAGACTGGGCGCAGTGGCTCACGCCTGTAATCCCAGCACTTTGGAAGGCCAAGGCGGGAGGATCTCTTGAGTCCAGGAGTTCAAGACCAGCCTGGGCAACACAGCAAAACCCAGTCTCTACAAAAAACAAACAACATTAGCCAGGCGTGGTAGCGCATGCCTGTGGTCCCAGCTACACAGGGAGCTGAGGCAGGCATGAGCCACTGCACCCGGCCATGCCCGCCTAATTTTTGTATTTTTAGTAGAGACAGGGTTTCGCCATGTTGGCCAGGATGGTCTCGAACTCCTGACCTCAGGTGATCCACCTGCCTCAGCCTCCTAAAGTGCCAGAATTACAGGCATGAGTCACTGCACCTAGTCTTATGTAAGGGTTTCTGTGTAGACATATGTTTTATTTTTTTTTTTAAAGGTGGGGTCTCACTATGTTTCCCAGGCTGGTCTCGAACTCCTGGGCTCAAGTGATCCTCCCACCTTGGCCTCCCAAAGTGCTTGGACATATGTTTTCATTTCTCTTGGGTATATACCTAGGAGTTGAATTGCTGGGTTATAAGCCAACTCTATTTTTTTTTTTTTTTTTTTGACGGAGTCTCGCTCTGTCGCCCAGGCTGGAGTGCAGTGGCCGGATCTCAGCTCACTGCAAGCTCTGCCTCCCGGGTTCACGCCATTCTCCTGCCTCAGCCTCCTGAGTAGCTGGGACTACAGGAGCCCGCCACCACGCCCGGCTAATTTTTTTTTGTATTTTTAGTAGAGACAGGGTTTCATCGTGTTAGCCAGGATGGTCTCGATCTCCTGACCTCGTGATCCGCCTGCCTCGGCCTCCCAAAGTGCTGGGATTACAGGCTTGAGCCACCGCGCCCGGCCAGC
>NW_020256304.1:0-1080 GCF_003255815.1 Theropithecus gelada
GAGCCTCTTCTATCAACTTTAGTGATAGTTGGATGCTTTTCCCTCCCTTGGATGTGGCTGTCCTCCCTTCCTGAGTATTCAGCTTTAGAAAGGGGCATCCTGGCATCCTAGTTTACCCTCTTTTTTGAGCTGCAGCATTTGGTGGCTAAGAAAGGACAAGCATCCAGGGAATCACCTGTGGCTAATCAGGCAGGACCTGCCCTACAGCAAAGTGTGTCTGGATCTCACTAAGAGCTGATCATACTGTGCTGGATGCGAGAGACCCATGGTATTCATGGAGGGATCTTGCACTAAATTATTGCAGCTTTGTCCAGATTTTATGCAGGACCTGGATGGAGTTGAGATCTAGCCCATATTTCTCTATGTAAAAAAATAGGAAAGACTGAATCATATCTACCTTCCTAGGATATTTGTGCTTTCAAATAAATACAGAAATAAAAATTGCCTGGTATAGTGGCCCACACCTTTAATCCCAGCACTTTGGGAAGCTGAATTGGGGGCATCGCTTGAGCCCATGAGTTCGAGACCAGCCTGGGCAACACAGTGGGACCGTCTCTACAAAAAATTCAAAAATTAGGCACACGTGATGGTGTGTGCCTGTAGTCCCAGCTTCTTGGGAAGCTGAAACAGGGGCATTGTGTGTGCCCAGGAGGTTGAGGCTGCAGTGAGCTGTGATTGTGCTACTGCATTCCAGCCTGGGTCACAGAGCGAGACCCAGTCTCAAAAACAAATAAATAAATAAGGTCAAAGAGTAAATACACAAAATCTGCAGATAAATGAGTAAAGCACTTTTATTCAGTCTTATTTATTTGTTTATTTATTTATTTAGAGAAAGAGTCTCACTCTGTTGCCCAGGCTGGAGGGCAGTGGTGTGATATCAGCTCACTGCAACCTCTGCCTCCGAAGTTCAAGCAGTTCTTCTGCCTCAACCTCCCGAGTAGCTGGGATTACAGGCGTATGCCACCACACCCAGCTACATCCAGCCTTATAATTAAGGATTAAAATGGTTCACCCTCACATAAAATCTGCCACCTCTGCCAGCAAGACTAATTATAAAATTCATCAGCCTCATGATTGAGC
>NW_020256305.1:0-1080 GCF_003255815.1 Theropithecus gelada
GAGCCTCTTCTATCAACTTTAGTGATAGTTGGATGCTTTTCCCTCCCTTGGATGTGGCTGTCCTCCCTTCCTGAGTATTCAGCTTTAGAAAGGGGCATCCTGGCATCCTAGTTTACCCTCTTTTTTGAGCTGCAGCATTTGGTGGCTAAGAAAGGACAAGCATCCAGGGAATCACCTGTGGCTAATCAGGCAGGACCTGCCCTACAGCAAAGTGTGTCTGGATCTCACTAAGAGCTGATCATACTGTGCTGGATGCGAGAGACCCATGGTATTCATGGAGGGATCTTGCACTAAATTATTGCAGCTTTGTCCAGATTTTATGCAGGACCTGGATGGAGTTGAGATCTAGCCCATATTTCTCTATGTAAAAAAATAGGAAAGACTGAATCATATCTACCTTCCTAGGATATTTGTGCTTTCAAATAAATACAGAAATAAAAATTGCCTGGTATAGTGGCCCACACCTTTAATCCCAGCACTTTGGGAAGCTGAATTGGGGGCATCGCTTGAGCCCATGAGTTCGAGACCAGCCTGGGCAACACAGTGGGACCGTCTCTACAAAAAATTCAAAAATTAGGCACACGTGATGGTGTGTGCCTGTAGTCCCAGCTTCTTGGGAAGCTGAAACAGGGGCATTGTGTGTGCCCAGGAGGTTGAGGCTGCAGTGAGCTGTGATTGTGCTACTGCATTCCAGCCTGGGTCACAGAGCGAGACCCAGTCTCAAAAACAAATAAATAAATAAGGTCAAAGAGTAAATACACAAAATCTGCAGATAAATGAGTAAAGCACTTTTATTCAGTCTTATTTATTTGTTTATTTATTTATTTAGAGAAAGAGTCTCACTCTGTTGCCCAGGCTGGAGGGCAGTGGTGTGATATCAGCTCACTGCAACCTCTGCCTCCCAAGTTCAAGCAGTTCTTCTGCCTCAACCTCCCGAGTAGCTGGGATTATAGGCGTATGCCACCACACCCAGCTACATCCAGCCTTATAATTAAGGATTAAAATGGTTCACCCTCACATAAAATCTGCCACTTCTGCCAGCAAGACTAATTATAAAATTCATCAGCCTCATGATTGAGC
>NW_020256306.1:0-1079 GCF_003255815.1 Theropithecus gelada
CAGATATTTCAGATCCCTTTGAAGAGTATAAGGCCAAAGGAAATATCCTCTGATAACAAAGAGAAAGAAGCTGTGTGAGAAACTTCTTTGTGTTCTGTGAAATCATCTCACAGAGTTACAGCTTTCCCCTCAAGAAGCCTTTCGCTAAGACAGTTATTGTGGAATTTGCAAAGTGATATTTGGAAGCCCATACAGGTCTATGGTGAAAAAGAAAATATCCTCCGATGAAATCTGGAAAGAAGCTTTCTGAGAAACTTCTTAGGGGTCTCTGTAATCATCTCACAGAGTTACAGCTTTCCCCTCAAGTAGCCGCTCGCTAAGCCTGTTCTTGGCGAATTCGCAAAGTGATATTTGGAAGACCCCAGAGGGCTATGGTGAAAAAGAAAATATCCTCAGATGAAATCTGGAAAGAAGCTTTCTGAGAAAC
Source organism: Theropithecus gelada (assembly GCF_003255815.1). Classification (NCBI taxonomy): domain Eukaryota; kingdom Metazoa; phylum Chordata; class Mammalia; order Primates; family Cercopithecidae; genus Theropithecus; species Theropithecus gelada. Next base: position 428 of record NW_020256306.1, read on the forward strand.
TGCTTAGTGTTCTGTTAATTCATCTCAGAGAGATACATCTGTATTTCGTGGCTCTCTATGCTAGCCATATTTCTGTGGAATCTGAGAACAGATATTTCGAATACCTATGAAGACTATAGGGCCAAAGGAAATATCCTCCGATTACAAAGAGAAAGCAGCTTTCTGAGGAACGTCTTCGGGTTCTGAGAAATCATCTCACAGATTTACAGCTTTCACCTCAAGAAGCCTTTCGCTAAGAGAGTTCTTGTGGAATTGGCAAAGTGATATCTGGAAGCCCATAGTGGGGTATGCTGAAAAAGGAAATATCCTCTTATGAAATCTGGAAAGAAGCTTTCTGAGAAACTGTTTAGTGTTCTGTTAATTCATCTCACAGAGTTACATCTGTCTTTCCTGGATCTCTTTGCTAGCCATATTTCTGTGGAATCTGAGAACAGATATTTTGAATCCCTATGAAGAATATAGGGCCAAAGGAAATATCCTCTGATAACAAAGAGAAAGAAGCTTTCTGAGAAACTTCTTCGGGTTCTGTGAAATCATCTCACCGAGTTACAGGTTTCACCTCAAAAAGCCTTTCGCTAAGATAGTTCTTGTGGAATTCGCAAAGGGATATCTGGAAGCCCATACAGGGCTATGGTGAAAAAGGAAATATCCT
>NW_020256307.1:0-1079 GCF_003255815.1 Theropithecus gelada
GTTTCTAAGTCACGCAGTTTACGGTTTTTGTTTTTGTTTTTGAGACAGAGTCTTGCCCTGTCACCCAGGCTGGAGTGCACTGGCGCAATCTCAGCTCACTGCAACCTCCGCCTCCCAGGTTCAAGGGAGTCTCCTGCCTCTGACTCCTGAGTAGCTGGGATTACAGGCATGTGTCACCATGCCCCCCTAGTTTTTGTATTTTTAGTAGAGACAGGGTTTCACCATATTGATCAGCCTGGTCTTGAACTCCTGACCTTAGTTGGCCCACCCGCCTTGGCGTCTCGAAATTCTGGGATTGCAGGCATGAGTCATTGCGCTTGGCCTATGGTATTTTATAATAGCAGCCTGAGCTAAGATGGTTATCTCCTAGTAAGTTAATAGATTCATTTATGTAAATTTAAGTCCTTCATCTACCCAGAATCTATTTTGTTTAAAACGAATGAGATATACACTTGCTTTGTACATAGTTCTACTCATTGCTCACACACATCAATTTAACATTTAACATAGAATTTTACATGTTATTTTGTCCCAGTGTGCTGTCACATAGTCTTTCGTGACTTTGTCTTCTTATCATTCCACAGAGAGAACCATCTAGACCGTGCCCTAACGCAGTACGCTCTGTGGTTAAAGCAGGTGGTCCACACCATCTGCAGAGTCAAAAACAAATTACGCGTCTGCTGCCATTTAGAAAGAGGACACAAACTCAGGCAAGACTGTTTTTCACACGATGACCCACGGGTGGGGCCTGGCTGGGTCTCCCCACGCACAGCTGCGGGCACCTGTAATCCGAACCACTCAGGAGGCTGAGACACAAGAATCATTTGAACCCAGGAGGCCGAGTTTATAGTGAGCCGAGATCCCACCACTACACTCCAGCCTGGCGGACAGAGCAAGACTCCGTTTCAAATACAAATACAAATAAAAATAAACATGCTGTAGGGGACTTGGATGACATTGAAAATGTCCTTTTTGACTTTGAACAGATCAGACTTGGTGACTTGTTAAGAAATCTCTGAAGCTTTAAAGTTATGGTAAAAATAAAAATCCATCTTCCTTTTCCTGCATAGGTTATTCAG
>NW_020256308.1:0-1079 GCF_003255815.1 Theropithecus gelada
GTTTCTCAGAAAGCTTCTTTCTCTTTGTTATCGGAGGATATTTCCTTTGGCCCTATAGTCTTCAAAGGGATCCGAAATATCCGTTGTCAGACTCCACAGAAATAAGGCTAGCAAAGAGATCCACGAAATACAGATGTAACTCTGTGAGATGAATTAACAGAACACTAAGCAGTTTCTCAGAAAGCTTCTTTCAGGATTTCATCTGAGGAAATTTCCTTTTTCAGCATAGCCCTCTATGGGCTTCCAAATATCACTTTGTCAATTCCACAAGAACTGTCTTAGGGAAAGGCTTTTTGAGGGGAAAGCTGTAACTCTGTGAGATGATTTCACAGAACACAAAGATGTTTCTCAGAAAGCTTCTTTCTATTTGTTATCGGAGGATATTTCCTTTCGCCTTATACACTTCAAAGGGATCCGAAATATCTGTTCTCATATTCCACAGAAATAAGGCTAGCAAAGACATCCACGAAATTCAGATGTAATTCTGTGAGATGAATTAACAGAACACTAAGCAGTTTCTCATAAAGCTTCTTTCCAGATTTCATCTGAAGATATTTCCTTTTTCACCGTAGCTCTCTATGGGCTTCCAAATATCACTTTGCCAATTCCACAAGAACTGTCTTAGCGAAAGGCTTCTTGAGGGGAAAGCTGTGACTCTGTGAGATTATTTCACAGAACACAAAGAAGTTTCTCAGAAAGCTTCTTTCTCTTTGTTATCGAAGGATATTTTCTTTGGCCCTATACGATTCAAAGGGATCCGAAATATCTGTTCTCAGATTCCACAGAAATAAGGCTAGCAAAGAGATCCTCGAAATACAGATGTAACTCTGTGAGATGAATTAACAGAACACTAAGCAGTTTCTCAGAAAGCTTCTTTCCAGATTTCATCTGAGGATATTTCCTTTTTCACCATAGCCTTCTATGGGCTTCCAAATATCACTTTGCCGATTCCACAAGAACTGTCTTAGCGAAAGGCTTATTGATGGAAAAGCTGTAACTCTGTGAGATGATTTCACAGAACACAAAGAAGTACCTCAGAAAGCTTCTTTCTGTTTGTTATCGGAGGATATTTCCTTTGG
>NW_020256309.1:0-1079 GCF_003255815.1 Theropithecus gelada
GTTTCTAAGTCACGCAGTTTACGGTTTTTGTTTTTGTTTTTGAGACACAGTCTTGCCCTGTCACCCAGGCTGGAGTGTACTGGCGCAATCTCAGCTCACTGCAACCTCCGCCTCCCAGGTTCAAGGGAGTCTCCTGCCTCTGACTCCTGAGTAGCTGGGATTACAGGCATGTGTCACCATGCCCCCCTAGTTTTTGTATTTTTAGTAGAGACAGGGTTTCACCATATTGATCAGGCTGGTCTTGAACTCCTGACCTTAGTTGGCCCACCCGCCTCGGCGTCTCGAAATTCTGGGATTGCAGGCATGAGTCATTGCGCTTGGCCTATGGTATTTTATAATAGCAGCCTGAGCTAAGATGGTTATCTCCTAGTAAGTTAATAGATTCATTTATGTAAATTTAAGTCCTTCATCTACCCAGAATCTATTTTGTTTAAAACGAATGAGATATACACTTGCTTTGTACATAGTTCTACTCATAGCTCACACACATCAATTTAACATTTAACATAGAATTTTACATGTTATTTTGTCCCAGTGTGCTGTCACATAGTCTTTCGTGACTTTGTCTTCTTATCATTCCACAGAGAGAACCATCTAGACCGTGCCCTAACGCAGTATGCTCTGTGGTTAAAGCAGGTGGTCCACACCATCTGCAGAGTCAAAAACAAATTACGCATCTGCTGCCATTTAGAAAGAGGACACAAACTCAGGCAAGACCGTTTTTCACACGATGACCCACGGGTTGGATCTGGCTGGGTCTCCCCACGCACAGCTGCGGGCACCTGTAATCCCAACCACTCAGGAGGCTGAGGCACAAGAATCATTTGAACCCAGGAGGCAGAGTTTATAGTGAGCCGAGATCCCACCACTACACTCCAGCCTGGCGGACAGAGCAAGACTCCGTTTCAAATACAAATACAAATACAAATAAACATGCTGTAGGGGACTTGGATGAAATTGAAAATGTCCTTTTTGACTTTGAACAGATCAGACTTGGTGACTTGTTAAGAAATGTTTGAAGCTTTAAAGTTCTGGTAAAAATAAAAATCCATCTTCCTTTTCCTGCATAGGTTATTCAG
>NW_020256310.1:0-1079 GCF_003255815.1 Theropithecus gelada
AGAAAAAGACAGGAAAATGTTGGACAGTTTGGAACTTCCTAATGATTTGTTGAATGATTTTTTCCCAAAATGCTGACAGTGATATGGACAATAAGGTCCAGGCTGAGGTGGTCTCAGATGGAGATGAAGAACTTGTTGGGAACTGGAGCAGAAGTGACTCTTATTATATTTTAGCAAAGAGACTGGTGGCATTTTGCCGTTGGTCTAGGGATTTATGGAACTTTGAACCTGAAAGAGATTATTTAGGGTATCTGGCAGAAGAAATTTCTATTTACCAAAGCATTCAAGAGGTGACTTGGGTACTGGTAAAGGCATTCAGTTTTATAAGGGAATCAGAGCATAAAAGTTTGGAAAATGTGCAGCCTGACTATGCATTAGAAAAGAAAACCCCATTTTCTGAGGAAGAATTCAAGCTGGCTACAGAAATTTGCCTAAGTGGCAAGGACCTTAAAGTTAATCCCCAAAACCATGGGGAGAATGTCTCCAGGCCATGTCAATGATCCTCAAGGCAGCCCCTGCTAACACAGGCCCAGAGGCCCAGGAGGAAAAAGTAGACTGGGCCCAGGGTCCCTGTGCTATGTGTTTTTGTAATTTGTATAAAAATTTAATGTATATGTTGTGTTGACTAAAACTAGAAATAATTAAAAATCATACATACTATGTGATTATACATTTAGACATTTACACTTGTGTGTGTATTTGGGAAAAAGACTACAGGTAAATACATCCACATTAATAGTATTTCTGGATTGTGGAATTATGGTTTCTTTTCTTTGTACACTTCAGATTTACAAAGCACGGGACAAGCAGGAAGAATTACTTTTATAATCAGCTATGACGGTAAATTTGTTCAAGGTGCAGGCTCATTTTTCCCATGTAACAAAGGAATGCGCCTTGACCCAATCAGAGCTAAGTGTTGTTTATGTTTTAACTTACATCAATCTGTTTCTTTCATTTATATGAAAAGCACAAGGCATGTCCCAGGTTCATAAAAAGCAAATGAAATCATTGCCCTTTACTCACCTTGCTCTTAATTCAATAAACTAAAAAGAAAGAGGATATTTATGTGAAAGGCCTGA
>NW_020256311.1:0-1079 GCF_003255815.1 Theropithecus gelada
GGGGGCCTACACGCTTGTCGGTCTGGCTGAACGTCTTGGACGCAGATGGCTTCCCAGTCCGTCAGGGAGACACTCCTCGGAGATCCGTGTGGTGACGGTTTCTCTCTCCAAACCTGTTTCTGCTTGCTTGGGCAGGTTCCATGACCCTGGAGCTCCTGGCTCCCATACGTGTCTGCCACAGGGAAGCTGTCTTGCTCTCCCTGTTTCACCTCGTGGCTGGGTGGCCTGCCTAGCATGAGCGCTAGGCGACCGTGACTGGCCTTGTCTTCTTGGACAGGCGGTGCGGCACTTCCCCTCTGCACTTCCCCTCTCGTTCTTGAGGGACAGCCTCTCCTCTGCTCCTCTGAGCAGGTGGACTGACTCCCTGAATCTTCTGGCTCCCTCCTGGATCCCAGGCGTTCTTTGATTTCCCTTGGAATCCACGGGCAGGTCCCTTGGGACCCTCTTCCACCCGGGCACAGCCCTGGACTCCGCTGTTGGTTTCGCCGTGGCCCCGTACGCCCGGGCTGACACGCATTCACATCGTCTGCTCGGGGATCGGCCAGTGCCACGCGTGGGGCCAATGGCTCCGCCGCGGACCCGCCCCTGTCCCTGTTTGCGCGGGTCCTGGAAAGCAGAGGCAGCTTGCGGGAGCCCCGGGGCTTTTGCCAGCGGGGCTAGGCCGCCGCTCTTTCGGAGGGGGAGGGAGGCCGAGGGCTCGCGGGTCAGTGAATTTTCGGCTGGCACCGCGCCTTAAGGCCCAGGGGATGATTCTGTGCCGCAGCGAGGCCCCGCCTGCCTCAGCCGATGATGGCGAGTCCATCCTCTCTCACCCGGAGGGCTCCAAAATCCCATCTCAAGAGGAGTCCTGAGACCCCAGCGGAGGCCCTGAAGCTCCCCCTCCACCGGTGGAAGTCGGCTCAAGGAGGTCCTGAAGACAGGACTCCGGGGGTCTTGGTACTTGGATGCCCGCGGCCCCTTCCTCCACGCCGCCCCCTGCTGGAGCCCGGATCCGACGGCCGCCGGGGCCGTGCAGCCGCAGACCCCAGCGGCCCCCCCCCCACCCCCGCTCCCCCCTGCCCCACCGCGCACACGCCCCC
>NW_020256312.1:0-1079 GCF_003255815.1 Theropithecus gelada
TGTTCTGTGAAATCATCTCACAGAGTTACAACTTTCACCTAAGAAGCCTTTCGCTAAGACTGTTCTTGTGGAATTGACAAAGTGATATTTGGAAGCCCATGGACGGTTAGGTGAAAAAGGAAATATCTTCAGATGAAATCTGGAAAGAAGCTTTCTGAGAAACTGCTCTGTGATGTGTTACTTCCACACACAGAGTTACATCTGTATTTCGTGGATCTCTTTGCTAGCCTTATTTCTGTGGAATATGAGAACAGATATTTCGGATCCCTTTGAAGATTACAGGGCCAAAGGAAATATCCTCCGATAACAAAGAGAAAGAAACTTTCTGAGAAACATCTTTTTGTTCTGTGAAATCATCTCACAGAGTTACAGCTTTCCCCTCCAGAATCCTTTCGCTAAGACAGTTCTTGTGGAATTGGCAAAGTGATATTTGGAAGCCCATAGAGGGCTATGGTGAAAAAGGAAATATCCTCAGATGAAATATGGAAAGATCCTTTCTGAGAAACTGCTCTGTGACGTGTGACTTCCACTCACAGGGTTACATCTATGTTTAGTCGATCTCTTTGCTAGCCTTATTTCTGTGGAATCTGAGAACAGATATTTCGGATCCCTTCGAAGACTATAGGGTCAAAGGAAATATCCTCCGATAACAAAGAGAAAGAAGCTTTCTGAGAAACTTCTTTGTGTTCTGTGAAATCATCACACAGAGTTACAGCTTTCCCCTCAAGAAGCCTTTCGCTAAGACAGATCTTGTGGAATTGGGAAAGTGATATTTGGAAGCCCATAAAGGGCTATGGTGAAAAAGGAAATATCCTCACATGAAATCTGGGAAGGAACTTTCTGAGGAACTGCTTAGTGTTCTGTTAATTCATCTCACACAGTTACATCTGTATTTCGTGGATCTCTTTCCTAACCTTATTTTTGTGGAATCTGAGAACAGATATTTCGGATCACTTTGAGATTATAGGGCCAAAGGAAATATCCTCCGATAACAAAGAGAAAGAAGCTTTCTGAGAAACTTCTTTGTGTTCTGTGAAATCATCTCACAGAGTTACAGCTTTCCCCTCAAGAAGCCTTTA
>NW_020256313.1:151-974 GCF_003255815.1 Theropithecus gelada
CAGCCTGGGCGACAGAGCGAGACTCCGTCTCAAAAAAAAAAAAAAAAAACTTTTATTGAATACACCTATATGTCAAGTACTGTGCTAAGTGCTTTACATATGTTGACTTATTTAACATTCCCAACAATAAGGCTCAAAGAGGTTAAGTGACTTGCCCAAAGTCACACAGCTGGAAAGGGGCAGAACTGGGAATCAAATAGGTACAAGGCTGCCAAGAATGGATTCAGGCTTTGGTGAAAATAACTTCCAGGGGCCGGGCGCGGTGGCTCACGCCTGTAATCCCAGCACTTTGGGAGGCCGAGGCGGGCGGATCACAAGGTCAGGAGATCGAGACCACGGTGAAACCCCATCTCTACTAAAAATGCAAAAAATTAGCCGGGCGCGGTGGCGGGCGCCTGTGGTCCCAGCTACTCAGGAGGCTGAGGCAGGAGAATGGCGTGAACCCGGGAGGCGGAACTTGCAGTGAGCCGAGATGGCGCCACTGCCCTCCAGCCTGGGCGACAGAGCGAGACGCTGTCTCAAAAAAAAAAAGAAAGAAAAAAAAAAGAAAATAACTTCCAGGCTACGTTAGACTGTATTGTATTGTCAGCCCAAGGTCTCTTTCTAGGTCATCAGGCTTAGTGCACCCACTTCCCCGACCCATCTCCCATCACCCCAGCCATCTGACTTCAGGGTCCAAGCACTTTAATGGGTATTCACTAGTTTAATTTTCCAACAGTCCTATGAAGTGAGTACTGCCATTTTTTTTTTTTTAATTTACTTTTCTGGCCGGGCCTGGTGGCTCACGCCTGTAATCCCAGCACTTTGGGAGGCGGAGGTGGGT
>NW_020256314.1:0-7191 GCF_003255815.1 Theropithecus gelada
TTTTTTGACACAAAGGGTTCCCAGTAAAGATGAGTGACTCCTGTCTGACCACAGTGAAGACTCACTGAAGCAGGGCCCAGCCCTCGGAGCAGCCGTCACGTTCTGTTTTATGGATCGCAGCTGAGGTGATTTTTATGCAGAACCTGAACCCCTTCAGCTTCCAGTCAGACGTCTATGCCAGTGCGGTTGTGCTCTAAAAGCTTATGACTGGCTCACTGCCTTATAGCCACATTGGCAGCTATGACCAGATTATCTTTATGGCGGGCTGTGACTCTTTGTCCCTGGACCTCAGAAAAATCTCCAGCAACTGCCCCAAGTCATGCGGGACCTGCTGTCTGACTGCCTCAAGTTCCAGTAAAAGGAGTGGCTCCAGACTCTGGCCACAATTTTTCTGCTGCGAGGGTCACTCCCCAAGATTGAGGGAAATACCTCCAAACCTTCCTTTTATCAAACCCAGGCTGATGAGTTGCCTTCCTGCCTACTCAGCACAGGCTGTCTTGAGCCTTAGGCTTCCCTCCCAGCCACTAGGGAGCTAATCTTAGCCCGCCATGCCAAGGAGCCTTGCCCACCAACTATCACTGTTTTATCTCTGTCCTGAAGTTGCAGCAGAATCTCATATTCCCCACCTGTTAGATGAGGGGGTCCCTATGTGCTTTCCCAGTTCTTCTGAAACTGAAAAACCCTTAAGGATTGAGCCCCTGCCCCCCTCCATCATTTTGTTTCTTGGCTTAGGAGATACCTCTAAATTTGGGGAACTCCTTCATCTCATATGGCTAAATTTTCTAGCAGAGATTTCACTCAGAATCTCTGGAATTTGTGCCTGATGTGACTTCCACTGGACGTTGGGGTTCTCGGCACATCATGTATTTTGGGAGTTGCCTTTTTGTCCTCTCCTCCATTCAAGGACTACTCTCTTACTTCACCAAAATACAGAGAATTTTGCTGAAAAAACAATAAAGTGTTTCAAATAAACCTTCCCAACCTTTGCCTCTGGGGAAAACATACTTTTTATTAAATTATTTATGTATGTATTTGACCTCTGCTCTAAAAAGAGACACTACTCACTTCACACAAGGCTGTCAGTTATTTAAAAACATCCTTGAAAAGATTGTCCCAACAGAAGCTTATATAAGACATAAAACAAATTAACCAACAGGTCTATAAAAATTGTCTCCCAACACAACATGCCCTTAAAAATACAAAAATATTAGTACAAGCATTATAAAAAACACTGTGAAGCTTTTTCAAATAATTAAAATAGAGTTGCCATCTTATCCACCAATTTCACTTCCAGATATATAACCAAAGAAAATAAAATTAGTCTCTAGAAGAGACATCAGCACTTCTATATTCATTGCAGAATTATTTACAATGACTGAGACATGCAAACAATCTATGTATCCATTAATAGATGAATGGATAAAGAAATTATGGAACATTTATATAAAGGAATATTATTCAGCCATAAGAAAGAGAATTCTGCCATTTGCAAGAATATGAATTAACCTAGAGGACATTAGCTTAAGTGAAATAAACTAGACACAGAATGACAAATACTGTTTGATTTCATGCATATATGAAGCCAAAAATGTCAAAGTCATAGAAACAGAGAGTACACAGTGGTTCCTAGGGGGTGGTGGATGGAAGAAATGAAGACATATTGATCAAAAGTACAAACTTTTAGATATAAAATAAACAAGTTCTGGTGATTTAATGTACAGCATGGATGTCCATGAATGCTGTCTTAGGCTATCCCTATTTCTGTAACAAAATATTTTAGAATAGGTAATTCATACAGAGTCTAAACTTAGTTCTCACAGTTATGGAGGCTGAGAAGTCCAAGACCAGGGCACCAGCAGGTACACGTAATAGTACCTGCTAATCACATTAATTTGATAATTACACTATATGTATGTATGTACATATTAATTGGAGCATCACATTTTAACCCTATGTTGTTTTTATGAAAAATGTTACTCCTGTACAACTTTATTCTCTCTTTCCCTCCGAGTTTGGGTACTAATATTTAACTCTAAATATGTTACAAATACAACAGTATGTTTTTATAGTTATCTGCTTATATAATTTTATTTGTTTTAAATAAGTTGAAATAAGAAAAAAGAGCACTTGTATATTTACAGGTTTGTTCTGTTAAACTTATTATTCATTGTATTATTTTAATCTTTCAGTTTTACTAATGTATTTTTTAAAATCTTTGTGGATACAAGTTATTACGTGGAAAAATTTTCTTAGCCCAATATATCTTTTCTTGAACCCACCTTCTCTGTGCTGTTATTGGCAAATAAATTAAATTTCCTTATATTATAGCACTGAAGATTCAATTACAAACAATATTACAAAGTTGCTTTTGACAATCAGATAATATGAGAAAAATATTTCTTATACGGCCTTAAATATTTGTTACATTTACTAGTCCTCTTTGTCTTTTTTGGGCATCGAAATTATCTAGGATTAGGCCGGGCACGGTAGCTCATGCCTGTAATCCCAGCACTTTGAGAGGCCAAGGTGGGTGGATCACCTGAGGTCAGGAGTTCAAGACCAGCCTGACCAACATGGTGAAACCTCATCTCTCCTAAAAATACAAAATTAGCTGGGCATAGTATCGCATGCCTATAATCCCAGCTACTCGGGAGGCTGAGGCAGGAGAATCGCTTGAATCCAGGAGGTGGAGTTTGCGGAGAGCCGAGATCGTACCATTGCACTCCATCCTGGGCAATGAGTAAAACTCTGCCTCAAAAAAAATAAAAAATTATCTGGGATTACTTGCATTCAGCCTGAAAACTTATTTTTATTCTTTCTCAAATGATCTGTCTGCATCAAGAAATTGCCTCAGTTTTTATCTGAAAGTCTTTATTTTTATTTATTTTTAATTGATAGTTTTCCCGAGGATAAAATTTTTAGTGGACAGTTTTTTGTCTTTGAGCATTGAAATACATATATTCTTAGAAGTTGAAAAGCTTTTAAGAAGAAACAAAATTCAAGACCTGAGAATGTTCAGCGATATGAGAAATTCAGAAAGGAAGGAAATGCTTTCTGAGGAGTGAACCACAGGTACCATATGAGTATAGACAATGTGCACCCTACATAGGTGTGATTGTGGATGTGTGGATGTTTGAGATATGTACAATTTATTTGTTGTAAAATAAAATGCTCAGGTACGTTTTAAATAATTTATATGAGATAATTGGGGTTAATCAAGATAAACGGGTAAAATTAAAATGATAATGTTGGTAATAATTTTGACCATGCAATAAATAATACTGATGATAGGATATCTATTGCTTTTTTCAGATATGTAAAATATGATTTCTCTTCACCATTAAGATGACCATGTTCCATGTATGATACTATTAAAAATTGCCCTTATTTTCCAAGCTGGTAGTAGACTCACAGCCAACACCTTCCTCCTTTTCTTCTGTATCTTCACACTCCCTCTGGACTGCAGGCCTAAGCCCACTGACCTCATCACCTGCCACCTGGCCCTTGTCCACTTAGTGATGCTCCTCATTGTGAGCTTCTTGGCAACTCCAGACCTGTAAGTGTCACTGTATTCTCAGAATGACTTCAAGTATAAGGTATTCTTCTACATGCATAGAGGGACGAGGGCTCTCCATCTGCACCACCTGCCTCCGGAGTGTGCTCCAGGCTATCACCATTAGCCCCAGCACCTCCTGGTCGGCAAGAATTAAACAGAAATTTACACGTTGCATCTTTCACTTCTTTGGGTTCTCAGTTTGTTTCTCAGTAGTAACCTGCCCTCCTCCACTGTGGCCTCTTCTAATGTGACCAATAGCAATGTGCTAAGTATCAGTAAATACTCTTCACTTTCTTACATAAGCTACATCATCAGGAGTCTGTTTTTCATGCTGCCACTACTTACAGATGTCTTCTTTGTAGCAATCATGTTTCTCTCAAGTGCATACATGGAAATTCTTTTGTCCAGGCATCAGAGACAACCCCAGTACCTTCCCAGCACCAACCTCTCTGCAAAAGCATCCCCAGAGAAAAGGATCACACAAACCATTCTGATGCTGGTGAGTTGCTTTGTGGTCATGTACTGGATGGGCCTCATAATCTCATCACCTTCAACCCTATTATGGGCTTATGACTCGGCCATCCTGGGTATCCTGATGCTTGTGGGCGATTTCTGTTAGCCCTTTTGTGCTAATTAGTTCTGATAAAAGAATAATTGAAATCTTGCATAATGTGTGATATAAATATCATAGATGATTAATAAATAATGAAAATGATTATCTGAAAAACAGATTTTGACATCAAATTTTTCAAGAAGCAGGCAATTTTTAAACTTTTTAAATTTAAAATATATTATCTTATTACACTTTTATTTCATCTAAATATTTTTGAAACCTATGCTGCCAAGAACTTGGTGGTTTCTTTAGTTCAAAGTCCACCATAATAGTTCCCTGTGTCCACAAGTTTCTTATATTTAATTTTGATTCCCTAAATTTTATATAAGACAACTTTTCTATCTTCTTGAAGTGTATACTTAAGATGCTCCTGTTGGTAGATAAAATTTCTCTGTGTGTGTGTGTGTGTGTGTGTGTGTGTGTGTGTGTATGTGTGTGTTTTATTTTTGAAGGTTATTTAGTTTACCCTTCCTTATTTATTAAAAATATGCTAGCTATGTATTCAATTATAGGTTGAACAATAATTTTTCAGCACTCTTAATATTTCCTTCTCAGTTTTCTGGCTCTGCATGGGCTGTGGAGATTTTACTCTCACCTGTGTAGATTCTCTGTCTCATGGTTTTTAATTTTCTTCATTCTCTTTGGTGTTATGCAGTTTGACTTATCATGTTGGATATCTTTTTTTATTGCTCTCTCATTTTTTTTTTCTTGGAGATGGAGTCTCACTCTGTTACCCAGGCTGGAGTGTAATAGTGCAATCTTGGCTCACTGCAACCTCCACCTCCTAGGTTCAAGCGATTCTCCTGCCTCCGCCTCCGGAGTAGCTGGGATGACAGGCACCCACCACCATGCCCAGCTAATTTTTCCGTATTTTTAGTAGAGATGAGGTTTCACCATGTTGCCAGGCTGGTCTCGAACTCCTAACCTCAAATGATCCACCCACCTTGGCCTCCCAAAGTGCTGAGATTACAGCCGTGAGCCACTGCACATGGCCTCTTCATTGCTCTCTTTTAGGCACACGTCTGGTTTTTAATTTTAGAAATTTGTAAATAATTATTTATTAGTATGATTTATTATTTGTATGGATTCAGGTGAAATAATTGTGCTTTATTCTTTGTCATTCTATTCTTCGATGTGTATAATTACATTCATATTGCTATTATTTTGTTTCTCTTTATTTGGTTATATTCATTCTGCTCAAAATTCCAGTTCATTAATCCAGTTTACTAACTCTCTCATCATCAACTTAGTCTAATTTTATAATTAACTCACATGTTGTATGTTAAATTTCTTTATGTTTAAATTATTCAATTTCTATTTGACTCTTCCAAATTTGCTTGCTCAGTTTATAGTTTCCTGCTCTTTCAAAAATTATTTTGATACCTTCTCCCCATTTGTTTTTGCTTAAACATTTAAAATATTTAAATTTAATATTTTATATTAATATTTATAAATGTAAATATATTTATAATACTTTTTACATTTAAAATATTATAAATATATTTCCAGTATGCAAAGTATATGTGATATCAAATTTCTTCCAACCCAGCCAGGCACAGTGGCTCACACCTGTATTCCCAGTACTTTGGGAGGCAGAGGCAGGCGGATCCCAGGCCCAGGGCTCACAGTAAGCATACAGACAAGTGGGCACAGACTCACAGGCCAGAGGGACAACCAGCCACGGCCGGGCCAGACGTGTGGACACAGGGCCAGTGTCACATACAGACCACGGGGAGACATGGCACTAGGGGACACACAGACTTGATGCCACAATGTGGGCAGGGCACAGAGCTCGAGGGACCTGGGCAGCGGCCGCTTGGTATTTCTGCACTGGAATCCTGTGAGACAAGGGTGGTGGCTGCTCTGGAGATCCCTGGGGCGGTCCCTCACGGCCCCTCTGGGCTTAGTCCGGTCTTCCACACTGTTGAGCAGCTTTCCACCTCATGGCAGAGGATAAACACTGTGGTCATATCCAGGCAGACCCGGCCCAGGCGGGGGACAGTGCCGTCGTAGAAGGCCTTGAGCCCCTCTTCCTCAGGATCTGCAGCGGCAGTCCGGTGTGTTCAGCGTTTGTGCTTCTCCAGGCCCCGCATCCGGGCCTTGATCCCGTGCATGGGAGCGTTTCCCAAGACACTGGCTGCGCCCACAATGGCTCCGAATGCCCCAGCGACCAGCCAGTTCATGGGCTTGCTCGGGTTGTCCCCTCGGTACCAGCTGTGCAGGGGGGTCAGGAGAAGAGGCGCACGGCCTGGTTCCAGCCCTGCTTCAGCGCGGGGGCCGTGAGGCCCCGGTGAGTTCCCCTTGTTTCCGCACATCTCCCTAACTGGATGGGACACTCCTCTGCACTGGAGGTCTGGAGGGCCGTGGATGATCTTCACCTTGATGGTGTCTATGGGACACACGACCACCACGGCCTCCGCCACGCTGGCGCCCCAGCGGCACCGCAGCCTGCGCTGCTGTAAAGCCGTCCCTGGGCTTCCCGCCTCTGGCTGCTGAGGAACTGGGACATTCGGAACCCAAAGCCGCCTTGGGGATGGAGCAGCAAAGCAGGGAGCCGAGGCGGCGGGGCCTGCCCGGGACGCCGTGGCCGCGACAATGTGCACGCGGGATCCATGCGCGGTGCCCGGTGGGTGCCAGCGCTCGTCCGGCTGCAGCTACATTCTCCCGCGCTCCATGGAGAAGGGACGCTGATTTCGATGTCGCGGGCCTGGCCGCCTGCCCAGGGTCGCCTTACCCGTAGCCTCCGCGGCTGGGCCACGGCGGGCGGGAGGTGGGCGCCCAGCGTGGTCTGAGGTCCCAGCCTCCTGAATTCCGCACTGATTCAGCCTCCTGAATTCCTTAATTTGGTTTTTAACACAAATAAAGATGTCTCTAAAGATAAAAAGGGATGTGTTGGCTTCTAATTTTTGTTAAAAGCAATAGCATATGTTGTATAAGATAGTGCATTGGGGTAAATGGGTTATTATTTTTATTTGTTTCATCAGCCCACTGACATTGAAAGGGGATAAATAGTTTTTAGGTT
>NW_020256315.1:0-1079 GCF_003255815.1 Theropithecus gelada
CCAAGCTGTTAACATCTCACAATGCAGAGCTCAGTATCACTTCCTTACAGGCCGACAAGACAGCCTGTTTCCTTAATTTTACCAGGATATCACTTATTTATGCATAGATTTTTATACCTTTTTTTTTTTTTAAAGAGATAAGGTCTTGCTCCGTTGCCTAGGCTGGAGTACAGTGGTGTGAACACTGCTTACTGCAGCCTCAACCCCCTGGGTTCAAGCAATCCTCCTGCCTCAGCCTTCCAAAGTGTTGGGATTAAAAACCTGAACCACCACACCTGGCCTAAGCCTGTCTTCTTTACTGAGTAATTCATCCTTGATAGTATTTTTCATCGATTATATAATTTAACATCAATCTTATTAGTAATGGCATAAGGTTGGGTGTGGTGCCTCACACCTGTATTCCCAGCACTTTAGGAGGCCGAGGCAGGTGGATCACCTGAGGTCCAGAGTTCGAGATCAGCCTGACCAACATGGAGAAACCCCATTTCTACTAAAAATACAAAATTGGCCGGGGTGGTGGCACATGTCTGTAATCCCAGCTACTCAGGAGACTGAGGCAGAGAATTGCTTGAACCCGGGAGATGGAGCTTGCAGTGAGCCGAGATTGTGTCACTGCACCTCACCATGGGCGTAAGAGCGAGACTCATCTAAAAATAAAAAATAAAAAATGCCTAGAAGCAAGTTTAGTTTTGTGGGGCTGGGCATGGTGTCTCATGCCTGTAATCCTAGCACTCTGGGAGGCCTATGTGGAAGGATCCCTTGAGCCCAGGAATTCAAGACTAACCTGTGTAACATAGTGAGACCCCATCTCTCAGAAAAAAAGAAAGAATCAGACTTCTATTAAGTGCTTCTGCTATGGCATACCTGCAAATTGTAGTATTGAGGGTGGGACGATCACTGAAAAGAAGCATTGCTTCCTTTAGAATATTCATAATCTATCAAGGAAGGTCACATCTAAATAGGAGTAAGTTTAAGGCAGAGTGTGATAGAGCCTACTTCAAGAGATTTAGGTGACCTACCTGGTGATGTCACATAAAACAGACAGTCTGACTATAGCGATAGTCAGGCTGTGGACAAAT
>NW_020256317.1:0-1079 GCF_003255815.1 Theropithecus gelada
GTCCTGGCCTGGGAAAATGATGATGATATTTTCTCACAAAATAGACAATAACATCATGAAAGTGCCTAGTTCTTTTTCTAGCATAAAATATATATCAATTTTCTGGTTGGTCTTTAGCAAGACCAACATTTGGCCTGACTCCAGCTACAGTGGTTTAGTAAGCATATGTAGATTTTAAAAGCTCCTCAGAAGGCAGGTAAAGATTTCTTCAATAGAAAAAAATCATTACCCCAAAAGGAGAAGATCAATACATTGGATGATAGTAAAATTAAGAAATTCAATAAGAGAGCGAAAAGATAAGTCACAAATGGGAAATACATTTGTCACAAATATAACAGGCAAAGGACTCATGTCCAGAGTGTAAGGAGAATTTCTACAAATAAAAGAAAGAATCCAACAGACAAATGAACAAGAGAAAGGAATAGGAACTTCATTTTTTAAAAAAAGAAAGAAAAGACCCCGTCTCTACTAAAAAAAATACAAAAAACTAGCCGAGCGAGGTGGTGGGCGCCTGTAGTCCCAGCTACTCGGGAGGCTGAGGCAGGAGAATGGCGGGAACCCGGGAGGCAGAGCTTGCAGTGAGCTGAGATCCGGCCACTGCACTCCAGCCTGGGCGACAGAGTGAGACTCCGTCTCAAAAAAAAAAAAAAAAAAAAAAAAAAAAAGAAAAGAAAAGAAAAAAGAAAAAGGAAGTAAGGAAAGACAAATGATCATCCAAATGGCTAGAAAGCATATAAAAATGCCCAACCTCATAAACTATCAGACAAATGTTATCCACAATGAGAAGCTAATACACACTGACCAGCATGGCTAAAATTAAGAAGACTGTTAATACCAAGTGTTGGTGAGAATGTGAAGTATCTGAAACATTTATACAGTGCTGGTGGAAATGTGAAATAGCACAACTACTTTGGAAAATTCTTTGGGAACACTGCTAAAGGTGAGCACCCCTATGATCCTGAATTCCCACTCCGATGTGAAAACCCAAAAGAAATGCATCCTGATAGAGGTATACTTCATAATAGCATAGTGTTAATCACAGAAGAATGGACAAATATATATTATACCATGGAATTTTT
>NW_020256318.1:0-1078 GCF_003255815.1 Theropithecus gelada
AGAAATAAGGCTAGCAAAGAGATCCACGAAATACACATGTAACTCTGTGAGATGAATTAACAGAACACTAAGCAGTTTCTCAGAAAGCTTCTTTCCAGATTTCATCGGAGGATATTTCCTTGTTCACCATAGCCCTTTATGGGCTCTCAAATATCACTTTTCCAATTCCACAAGAACTGTCTTAGCGAAAGGCTTCTTGGGGGAAAGCTGTAACTCTGTGGCATGATTTCACAGAACTCAAAGAAGTTTCTGAGAAAGCTTCTTTCTGTTTCTTAACGGAGGATATTGCCTTTGGCCCTATAGTCTTCAAAGGGATCCGAAATAATTGTTCTCAGATTCCACAGAAATAAGGCTAGCAAAGAAATCCACCAAATAAAGATGTAACTCTGTGAGATGAATTAACAGAACACTTAGCAGTATCTCAGAAAGCTTCTTTCCAGATTTCATCGGAGTATATTTCCTTTTTCACCATAGCCCTCTCTGGGCTTCCAAATATCACTTTGCCAATTCCACAAGAATTGTCTTAGCGAAAGGCTTCTTGAGGGGAAAGCTGTAACTCTGTGAGATGACTTAACAGAACACAAAGAAGTTTCTCAGAAAGCTTTTTTCTGTTTCTTATTGGAGGATATCTCCTTTGGCCCTATAGTCTTCAAAGGGATCCGAAATATCTGTTCTCAGATTCCACAGAAATAAGGCTAGCAAAGAGATCCACGAAATACAAATGTAACTCTGTGAGATGAATTAACAGAACACTTAGCAGTTGCTCAGAAACCTTCTTTCCAGATTTCATCGCAGGATATTTCCTTTTTCACCATAGCCCTCTACGGGCTACCAAATATCAGTTTGCCAATTCCACAAGAACTGTCTTAGCGAAAGGCTTCTTGAGGGGAAAGCTGTAACTCTGTGAGATGACTTCACAGAACACAAAGAAGTTTCTCATAAAGCTTCTTTCTTTTTCTTATCGGAGGGTGTTTCCTTTGGCCCTATAGTCTTCAAAGGGATCCGAAATATCTGTTCTCAGATTCCACAGAAATAAGGCTAACAAAGGGATCCACGAAATACAGATGTAACTCTGTGA
>NW_020256319.1:0-1078 GCF_003255815.1 Theropithecus gelada
GACTTTATGTTTTAAAATGCAATTCAAATTAGCATAAAACATTTACAGCCTAGGGAAAGGCTTATGGCATTAGAATCCTTATTTATATGATTGTTTTGTTTTTTTTTGAGATATGGTCTTTGTCTCTCATCCAGTCAGAAATGCAGTAATTTTGTCGTAATTCACCACCGCCATGAACTCTGAGTCCAATCCATCCTTTTGCCTTGGTCTCCCAACTAGTTGGAGCTGCAAGCATAAGGCACCATGCCTACCTAGTTTTTTAAATGTGGTTTTTCTTTTGTTGTTGTTGTTGAGAGTATGGTATCACTATGTTGCTCTGGCTGGTCTCAAATTCCCGGCCTAATGTGATCTTTCTGCCACAGCCTCCTAAAGTACTGGGATTACAGGCATGAGCCACCATGCCTAGCATAGAGTATTACATTACTTTCAAAGTCTTATTCTAAGATCCATTTGTTGACTTTGGCCTAAATAACTCAATATAATATCTCAGAAACTTTTTTTTGACAAATTTTGGGGCATGATGATGAGAGAAGGGGGTTTGAAACTTTCTAATAAGAGTTAACTTGGAGCCTTTTAAGGAGGAACAAACACAAATTATCAGAAAAATAAAAGAAATATCAAGTGGAGAAGTTCTGTGGCAAAAATGATAGTAAAGAATATACGATTGTGACTCATGGTGGCTTTTAATTTGTTCTTGAATTTCTGAGTAACTTAAGGGTTAACATTTAAAGAATGTATGTTACAGATAACATTTTATTGTAAGTAAATATATTTCAAAATTTGTCACTGGTTTTGTATGAGATTATTCTCAGCCTCCTTCATTATCAAGCTGTATTATTTTATTAATGTAGTTTGATGATCTTACAACACAGCTGGGAGCTGTATCTTCAAAATATGTCTATTTGACTAAATAAAATCAAGTTATTCAATGGGAGTTATTATCTATGAAAAAAGTACCACACGAATGTAAAAAATTTGAGGAGGATAAAAATATGTTTGAAGAAGAAATATTAAATCTTAAGATGCTTATAGAAAGAACACACTGGTGAAGACAAATTGGTGATGTACAAAATTATAA
>NW_020256320.1:0-1078 GCF_003255815.1 Theropithecus gelada
ATTTAGTGCTATAAATTTCCCTCTACACACTGCTTTAAATGTGTCCCGCCGGCTGGGCGCGGTGGCTCAAGCCTGTAATCCCAGCACTTTGGGAGGCCGAGACGGGCGGATCACAAGGTCAGGAGATCGAGACCATTCTGGCTAACCCGGTGAAACCCCGTCTCTACTAAAAAATACAAAAAACTAGCCGGGCGAGGTGGCGGGCGCCTGTAGTCCCAGCTACTCGGGAGGCTGAGGCAGGAGAATGGCGTGAACCCGGGAGGCGGAGCTTGCAGTGAGCTGAGATCCGGCCACTGCACTCCAGCCTGGGCGACAGAGCGAGACTCCGTCTCAAAAAAAAATAAAAAATAAAAAAAAAAAAATAAATAAAAATAAATGTGTCCCAGAGATTCTGGTATGTTGTATCTTTGTTCTCATTGGTTTCAAAGAACATCTTGATTTCTGCCTTCATTTCGTTATGTACCCAGTAGTCATTCAGGAGCAGGTTGTTCAGTTTCCATGTAGTTGAGCGGTTTTGATTGAGTTTCTTAGTCCTGAGTTCTAGTTTGATTGCACTGTGGTCTGAGAGACAGTTTGTTATAATTTCTGTTCTTGTACATTTGCTGAGGAGTGCTTTACTTCCAATTACATGGTCAGTTTTGGAGTAAGTATGATGTGGTGCTGAGAAGAATGTATATTCTGTTGATTTGGGGTGGAGAGTTCTATAGATGTCTATTAGGTCTGCTTGCTGCAGAAATGAGTTCAATTCCTGGATATCCTTGTTAACTTTCTGTCTCGTTGATCTGTCTAATGTTGACAGTGGAGTGTTGAAGTCTCCCATTATTATTGTATGGGAGTCTAAGTCTCTTTGTAAGTCTCTAAGGACTTGCTTTATGAATCTGGGTGCTCCCGTGTTGGGTGCATGTATATTTAAGAGAGTTAGCTCTTCTTGTTGAATTGATCCTTTTACCATTTTGTAATGGCCTTCTTTGTCTCTTCTGATCTTTGATGGTTTAAAGTCTGTTTTATCAGAGACTAGTATTGCAACCTCCGCTTTTTTTTTTCTCCATTTGCTTGGTAAATCTTCCTCCATCCCTTT
>NW_020256321.1:0-555 GCF_003255815.1 Theropithecus gelada
TGCTCTGGGCATGGCCTTGGCATTTGGCCTGGCCCTGCCCTGCCCCTACCCTGGACCTGCCCTACCACTACCTGGCCTGTCCCAGCCCTGTCCTGGCCCCATCCTGGCCCTGTCTTGGCCCTGTGCTACCCTATCCCTGCCCTGTCCTGGCCCTGCCCTTGCACTGGCCTTTCCCTGGCCCAGGCCCTGGATTAACAAAGTTGTACTATCATCAATCACCACTGATTCTGTGCAGAACATTTTCATCTTCCCAAAAAGAAGCCTGTTAGTAGTCACTCCCTGTCCCTCTCCCCTCGCAGCCCTTGGCAACCACTATTGTAGTTTTTTGTCTCTGTGAATTTACTTACTCTCAACTAGACATTTCATACAAATGGAAACATTCACATGCCTTTTTGTCTGGCATGTACCAAGATTTTTGAAGTATACTTTTTAATTTTTGTCTGATGTTTTCTAGATTTTAAAGTTTAGATTTTTTAATCTTTCTGGATTTAGTTTTTTTTGTTTGTTTTGGGGTTTTTTTTTTTTTTTTTTTTTTTTTTTTTTTTTTTTTTTTTT
>NW_020256322.1:0-1078 GCF_003255815.1 Theropithecus gelada
TGCAACTGCCCCCCAACCCGATCGCTTGTGGACATTTTCTGTTTTCCCGTATCTCCCTTTTGGATACATAGCTCACTACTTTATAGCTAAGCATCAGTAAAACAGGTTGTCTATTTTGAAAAGTAACTACTGTGTCTTTTAAGGACAGAAAATGAAGGAGGTGACAATAGCGTGGCGACCTGGTGAATAGATTTAGAGGAATATTTAATACTTGGCAGCACTCTGATCCCTTCCTCTCTCATGCTTAGTTATAGCTACCGCCTCCTAGGACAGAACACTTTCAGCTCTGTGAGTAGGAATTAAACATGTTCTAAATCAGAAGTTTTAGTTAAGCAGTATTTTATGTGAAAGCCTAGGTCCTAAGTGCTCACTGTACTGATGTGTGGTGTCGAAGAAGGAACGAGGGCTTGGGGCCGCGTCTATGGTGCAGTGTCCGGGTTCCCATATGTGAGATGAGGGCCATGAGACACGGCCTGGAAGGTTCAGACTGTGGGATTGAATGGATCTACCCACTCCTGGAAAGCCTCGAGTCTAACTTGACTTGGGCTGGTTTTAGGGAGATGCTGGCAGCGCTGTCCTCACAGGTTACTGGAAGGGGCTCTGGCACCGTCCCCGTCAGGTGTCTCATGATCAGTCCAGCTTGCTCATCTCAGAAGCTGCTGTTCGTGTTCTCGTTCCTGTTGTTTGTTGTGTGTTATTTAGGTTCTGTTCATGTGGGGACCTAGGAAGTTCCACAGTGAGAGGAGAGCCGCTGAGCCGCCTTCCTGCCTGGACGCCAGCCCCACGGAGGACCGTAACTGCTTGAGGTTGGCTTCTGTCCCCGGCCTCACCTGTGGAGGCATTGATGCAGTGGTACTTTCTAAGCTCCTGGGGCACACAGTGCTGTTGTGTGGATCCACAGGCCACTGTGGCGTCCAAGCACGTGCTCCCGGAGGAGAGGAGTCTGCAGGCACTGATAGTGGGAGCTGGCTGAGAGTCCAGTGAGTGAGACTCCCTGTGACGTGCACAGCTGCCATCTGCGCAGCCCCTCCTGACGCCAAGATGGTCGTGCGATAAATGCACAAAGCGCATCTCCAGC
>NW_020256323.1:0-1078 GCF_003255815.1 Theropithecus gelada
AGAGGGCTATGTTGAAAAAGGAAATATCCTCGGATGAAATCTGGAAACAAGCTTTCTGAGAAACTGCTTAGTGTTCTGTTAATTCATCTCACAGAGTTACATCTGTATTTCGTGTATCTCTTTGCTAGCCTTATTTCTTTGGAATCTGAGAGGAGATAATTCGGATCCCTCTGAAGACGATAGGGCCAAAGGAAATATCCTCCGATAACAAAGAGAAAGAAACTTTCTGAGACACTTCTTTGTGTTCTGTGAAATCGTCTCACAGGTTGACAGCTTTCCCCTCAAGAAGCCTTTCGCTAAGACACTTTTTGGGGAATTGGCAAAGTGATATTTCGAAGCCCATAGAGGGCTATGTTGAAAAAGGAAATATCCTAGGATGAAATCTGGAAAGAAGCTTTCTGAGAAACTGCTTAGTGTTCTGTTAATTCATCTCACAGAGTTTCATCTGTATTTCGTGGATCTCTTTGCTAGCCTTATTTCTGTGGAATCTGAGAACAGATATTTCGGATCCCTTTGAAGACGATAGGGCCAAAGGAAATATCCACCGAAAACAAAGAGAAAGAAGCTTTCTGAGAAACTTCTTTGTGTTCTGTGAAATCACCTCACAGAGTTAGAGCTTTCCCCTCAAGAAGCCTTTCGCTAAGACAGTTCTTGTGGAATTGGCAAAGTGATATTTGGAAGTCCATAGAGGGGTATGGTGAAAAAGGAAATATCCTCGGATGAAATCTGGAAAAAAGCTTTCTGAGAAACTGCTTAGTGTTCTGTTAATTCATCTCACAGAGTTACATCTGTATTTCGTCAATCTCTTTGCTAGCCTTATTTCTGTGGAATCGGAGAACAGATATTTCGGATCCCTATGAAGACTATAGGGCCAAAGTAAATATCCTCCGATAACAAAGAGAAAGAAACTTTCTGAGAAACTTCTTTGTGTTCTGTGAAATCATCTCACGGAGTTACAGCTTTCTCCTCAAGAAGCCTTTCGCTAAGACAGTTCTTGTGGAATTGGGAAAGTGATATTTGGAAGCCCATAGTGGGCTATGGTGAAAAAGGAAATATCCTCGGATGAAATCTGGAAAGA
>NW_020256324.1:0-1078 GCF_003255815.1 Theropithecus gelada
TCCAAATATCACTTTGCCAATTCCACTAGAACTGTCTTAGGGAAAGGCTTCTTGAGTGGAACGCTCCAACTCTGTTACATGATTTCACAGACCACAAAGAAGTTTCTCAGAAAGCTTCTCTCTCACTGTTATGGGAGGATATTTCCTTTGGCCCTATAGTCTTCAAAGGGATCCGAAATATCTGTTCTCAGATTCCACAGAAATAAGGCTAGCAAAGAGTTCCACGAAATACAGATGTAACTCTGTGAGATGAATTAACAGAACACTAAGCAGTTTCTCAGAAAGCATCTTTCCAGATTTCATCTGAGGCTATTTAGTTTTTCAACATAGCCCTCTATAGGCTTCCAAATATCACTTTGCCAATTCCACAAGAACTGTCTTAGCGAAAGGCTTCTTGAGGGGAAAGCTGTAACTCTGTGAGATGATTTCACAGAACTCAAAGATGTTTCTCAGAAACCTTCTCTCTCTTTGTTATTGGAGGATATTTCCTTTGGCCCTATAGTCTTCAAAGGGATCCGAAATATCTGTTCTCATATTCCACGGAAATAAGGCTAGCAAAGAGATCCACGAAATACAAATGTAACACTCTGAGTGGAAGTCACACATCACAGAGCATTTTCTCAGAAAGCTTCTTTCCGGATTTCATCTGAGGATATTTCCTTTTTCACCATAGTCCTCTATGGGCTTCCAAATATCACTTTGCCAATTCGAAAAGAGCTGTCTTAGCGAAAGGCTTCTTGATGGGAAAGCTGTAACTCTGTGAGATGATTTCACAGAACACAGAGAAGTTTCTCAGAAACCTTCTTTCTCTTTGTTATCGGAGGATATTTCCTTTGGCCCTATAGTCTTCAAAGGGATACGAAATATCTGTTCTCAGATTCCACAGAAATAAGACTAGCAAAGAGATCCACGAAATACAGATGTAACTCTGTGCGATGAATTAACAGAACAGTAAGCAGTTTCTCAGAAAGCTTCTTTCCAGATTTCATCTGCTGATATTTCCTTTTTCACATTAGACCTCCATGGGCTTCCAAATATCACTTTGCCAATTCCACAAGAACTGTCTTAGCGAACGGCT
>NW_020256325.1:0-7190 GCF_003255815.1 Theropithecus gelada
CACCACTGAGAAGACCCTCAGTTGCCCCTGAGCAGCTAAGCCCTGGGCCACGACATAAGCAGACTGTCCTGGCCTCCCTGCTTGTCTTCCGGCAGCAGAGGAGGTGTCAACTGTTCTTGGAGAACTGTCTTCTAGAACATCATGGAGCACAGGGCCTGTGCACACCTGGGGCTTAGTGCCTGTGAGCCTGGTCTCCCTCCCCTAGAACACTGAGTTCTACAAATACTGCGGTCTTTGTGTACGACTTAATTTAGAGAAAAATTTATACCCCACGGATATAATGGGAAAAACACCTGTGACCAGTTTATGCTGCTAGAATTCCCTGCTAGAATGGCTGACAGTCTCCAGTCCCAGCAGTAATGGCCTTACTGATGATGTACTGGAACTCTTATCTTTCCAGGTCTTTGACTTTAAATTGAGTGATGAGGAGATGGCAACCATCCTCACCTTCAACAGAAACTGGAGGGCCTGTAACGTGTTGCAGTAAGTGGCATGGAGTTAACTAGGAGCATTGCCAGGAGTTTTTCTAAACTGATAGGGGGTTAGTTGGAAGAATTAGAAGGCTGCCGGGACTGCTTGTGTCTTCAAATACAATTTTGGGGCAGTTCTGAAACTAAAATTGGGGTACCTGGGAATCACTGCGAGGGACACATCTCTAATTGCTGCTCATTGTCTGAACTTCTGGATGTAGAGCTAGAATTGTAACAGAAGGTGTGTTGTCAATAGGCAGGAGGCGAGCATTCATTTATTCCTGCATTCAATAAATATCTAATGGTCCTCTATGTGCCAGGCATTTTCTAGATGCTTGGGTTATCATACTATGCAAAGCTGCTGCCTCCATGTGCTTAGGGAGGCAGGGAAGAAGACAGAACAGAAATAAATCAAATAAAAATATATGTGTCAGTAACAAATGCTAGACAGAAAAATAAAGTAGGGCAAAGTGGATAGGAAGTGGTGGGTGGTAGTGGGACAGGTCCTTTATACGGGTTGGGTCAAGGGAGGCTTTGCTGTGAGGAATATGCCATATGCATATTTGGGGGAAGAGCATTCTTGGCATTGAAAACAGCAGGTGCCAAGGCCCTGAGGTGGGATTGTGTTTAGAGCATTCAGGGAAGAAGGCCGGGGAGGCTGGATTAAATAATCTCCAAATTCCTCTCAAAGGTGGTGGTGGTAACTTTACTTTAAATCTCAGATAAGTGGTTGAAAGAAAGTTTTCACACTGGCTAGGTGGGAATCCTAAATCATCTCTTTACAATCAATACTTTCTGATTAATGTATCTAATTAAATATATCAAAGAGATTTGTCCGGCATTTATTACTGTGAGGTCTGCAATTCAATGCCAATTTGAATTTCTTCCAATGTTTCTTTAGCCAATGTGATTTTTCAGCCTTTAAAAATGGTTTCAGTATCTCAAGCGTAGCTTTCATGTCATGATATTCCATATCTATCCTGCCCACCCTTAGTATCACAGCAGCCTTTCCTCATCTTATAATGGCTTATTTTTATCAGTGCTTAACAAAGTAGCAGCTGCTTAGTGTAAAAAGGAAGGGTGAACATAAAATGGGACTCTCCCCCAAACTGAACCGCTGACCTTCCAATGAACATCATTTCCAGTGGAGGCAATGGGTTGGTGGGCTCAGGAGTAAGTCCACCTGGCCTCAGATCCAACTCTAACACTGGTTTCTTAGCTGTGTGACATTGGGTAAATTTCCTAGTTTTACCTAGTTGGTTTCTTTACCTATAAAGTAGGATGATAATACTCATCGCATCAAACATCCATTGAACCTTAGCTAAGAATGTGCCAGGGTCCTGAGCCCTTTGCCGGTGCTATTATCTCATTTAAAACTCATAATTATCCACAAGCTGTCAATTCTGCTGTTGTTTCCTAGCTCATGATGTTGTGACAGTGGATTGGGACAAGACTTGTCAGTTGCCTCACCTGACACCAGGCTTACCATGAGTTGTCATTCCGAGTTGTTTCCTGTGCCCTGGTCACTGTCTGTCCTCTTTCCTAGCAAAGCCCCCATATCAGTTTGAGGGAAGGTCAAGGTGTGAGCACCCTTCTTGTGTTCTTGCAGGGAGGAGGCTGAGAAAGCACAGATACCATAGAGTCCACCAAAGAAGAATGCCTTCTCAACCAGAGCTATTGCTTTCATGGAACAGAGTTTCTCTCTCTTTTTGTTTCTGCAGATCCTCTCATTTGGAGGACTACCCCTTCCATGCAGAATATTGAGGTTGAATCTCCTGGTGACATTACACAGGGGATTCTCTTTCTTCGCTGAAGTGTGACTATCTCCACTCACGTCCTATTTTAGCCAAGCTTATCTGAGATCACAGTGAACTTCGTCCTGCTGTAGACCAGAATCGAGGTGCTGTTTTAGACATGTATTTCTGTATGTGCAACTAGGATCAGAATATCACAGGAAAACATGGCTTGAATAAGCAGATGACAATTTTTTCCACTTCTCTGATCTGAACAAATGTTTGTTAAGCACAGGAAACTCTGCCAACACTAAGGATGTAAAGATCAATAATAAACAATAATGATGGTAACCAAGATGGATTGAGAGTGGACTATGTTCCCACACAACGGGAAGTGTTTTCCTGTGGGGGAAGTCACTGAATCCTCAAAATGACCTCTCTGAGGTAGGTACTCTTAACATCTTAGGAGAGAGAGAGGAGGAACTTGTCAAGGCCACCCTGGTAGTAAGTGACTGAACCAAGTTTGAAAGGCAGGCAGGCTCTGGGAGAGCTCACAGCGATCGATGGTCATCCTCTTCCTCCTGAGTCTTTTCCTGCCACCTTTCCTCCTTGCCTGTCTCCACTCATTCCCTGTCTTGCTCTCCCACCTTGTCTTCAATACACCATCATGCCAAAGAGTCAATGGCACAGCCTGCAAACTCCACAAAGATGCTACTGTTCACTGAGAGAGATGTGGCATTTCCTTGGAAACTATGGTGGAAATACAATACAGATGCTTACTATTGTCATTAATCTGGAACATTTCTGTTTGTCCTATAATAATCGCTTCTTATGAAATATTCCAACTATATAGAAATGCACAGAAAATAAAGTAATGAGCCTCTGGTCACCCATGTTATAATGTTAACAAGGGTTAGCCGGGTGTAGTGGTGTGCACCTTAGTCCCAGCTACTAGAGAGGCTGAAGTGGGAGGGTCGCTTGAACCCGGGAGGTGGAGTTTGCAGTGAGCCAGACTTGTACCACTGCACACCAGCCTGGGTGACAGAGAGAGACTCTGTCTCAAAACAAAAAAGCAAAACCAAATGCTAACATTTTGCCATATTGTCTCCAAACCTTTAAAAAAAAAATTAAAGAAATTAGGGGTTACCAATATGGTCGAGGACCACTTTGTGCACGTCCCGATCCCCATTCCCCTGACTCTCGCTCCAGAGGCAAATGCCTATCCCAAATTGGTGAGTCCCCTCACCCTCTGACTGGGGCTGAGAGGTACACCTACATTCCCAGGCTTCTTTGCTATGTTATAACTTCCCCTGGGTTTGCTCAGTGAGAGGTACTGTTAGGAGCTTGAAGGGCTGGAGAAGGGAAGAGCCAGGCATTTCTCTCTCCCTCTCTCCCTGTCTCTTGACCTTGAGTGGCATCTCCAGTAGAAGGTACAATCCTCTGTGGGCCCAGCTTTTTCCAGGCAGCCTCCACCATGATTCTATCTCCTACCAGACAATGCTTCTGGGTTGAGGGAGCAGCACTCTTTGTCTTTCTTCCTTAGGTGCGAGGATCTCTTCCTGCTGCTACTAAACCGAGTTGCCTCATCTTCTCCTTTCGATAGCCCAGATATTCCATCACGTATAAACAATCACCTATTATAACCAATTATTTGAATCAACCATCCAATGTGTAAAAATCTTAGCACAGTTTCTTTTCTCCTGGCCAGACCTTTGCCTGCTACACTTCCCATCTATGTTTTTGTATTTTTAGAAAATATGTTCACATGCATACCCAATGTCATAGACTAGGTGCTTTTTAAACGAATATAAAATGTATACAATTGATACACAGGAAGCAATTTCAATGCAGAGTGCAGTGATATCTCCTTAGTGCGCATTTGGTGAAAATTTTCTTCTTCATGTGACTGTGATTATAACTTGCTTGATAAAAAGCTTAGGTTATAGGAGAAAATGATTGGGTTTCTTTTATGTGGCTTTTTGTTTGTTTGTTTCACTTGAATTTAATCAAACAGAGGTAAATTTAAAAAGCTAATGTGAAGAAATGCTGTGTTGTAAAAAGCACCTCTTAGTTATTCTGTAGAATAACTTTGTCTTTGTCTTTGTAGAGAACGAGTCTTGCTCTGTTGCCCAGGCTGGAGTGGAGTACAGTGGCATGATTATAGCTCACTACAATCTTCAATTCCTGGGCTCAAATGATTCTCCTGCCTCAGCGCCATGAGTAGCTCGGAGTACAGGCACAGGCCACGACCTCCTGCTAATTAATTTTTGTAGAGACATCATCTTGTGATGTTGCTATATTGCCCAGGCTGGTCTTGAACTCCTGGCCTCAAGTGATCCTCCCGCCTCTGTCTTCCAGAGTGATGGGATCACAGGCAAGTGCCACCTCATCAGCCAGTGATCTGATTATATTTTCAGTATTTATATCTCGAGTAATGAGAACCTTGCAGGTCTCATGGTCCTCAATGTCACAACTGTAACAAATACAAGGCATCCATCCTAAAATTTGTTCACTATTTTGTCCCAGTTGGTCAGAAATAAAGCCACCATCCTCAACAACTAAACCAAAGCTGCCATTATGGGGAGAGAATCTAAGGTATACACTACAGATGTGTGTTAAATAACTCTTATGATAATGTAGGGAATTTGCCTTATGAAGAGAAAGGAAGGGGAGTAACCACAGAGAGGAAGATGGTTAAGGTCGGTGTGGAAAAGGAAGGGAGCTTGTCGTGGGAAGTAGGGAGGCAATGAGTGAGGCTCTTATGTTTCAAGTATTCTCTCCACTCATTGTCTAAGAGAGGGCTAGAAAGATGGGTAGCATCTACCATGGAGATTGTGGAATCACTGTGACTGTCCTGCCGGGCCCAGGTAGTCCAGAGGGCTAGACTTCCCTTGTTGTATTGAAGTGAGATCTGGCAAATGCTGGCCTGATGATGCCAAACTATAACTGGGACCTAAAGGAATTTGGATCACCAGCCAGACCCCTTAATGCCTGACTTCATAGGGCTGCTCCAGTCACTTCAACAACCTTGCAACAACTCTGCATTTTACATGATTAAAAATTTGGACCCAGCTGGGACTGGTGGTTCACACCTGTAATCCCAGTAGTTTCGGAGGTTGAGGCAGGAGGATCACTTGAGGCCAGGAATTTGAGACTAGCCTGGGCAACATAATGAGACTGTTGCTATATGAAATATTATTAAACAAAATTTGGACCCTACTTATTGGATTATTGTGAGATTTAACTGTACATTATAGTTAAAAATGTACAGACCAAAGAGGCTTCTGTAGAAAATACTTTTCACTAAAATTTGAAAGAACCCTGAGGAGTGAAGATTGTTGGAAATAAGTGTTTTTTTGTTTTTTGTGTGTTTTGCTTTAATGAGCGTGCATGACTATAGCAATGTAAACTCTGAACAGACAATTATGCAAAAATATGCCAGCGGTGGTGTATCACGCCTGTAATCCCAGCACTTTGGGAGGTTGAAGAGGGTGGTTCATTTGAGGTCAGGAGTTTGAGACCAGTCTGGCCATCATGGCAAAACCCGGTCTCTAATAAAACTACAAAACTTATCTAGGCATGGTGGCACACCCCTGTAATCTCACTCAGGAGGCTGAGGCAGGAGAATTGCTTGAACCCAGGAGGCGGAGGCTGCAGGGAGCCGAGATTGTGCCACTGCACTCCTGCCTGGGTGACAGAGTGAAATTCCATCTCAAAACAAAAACAAACAAACAAACAATAGGAAGTAAACAGACCTGGACAAAACCATAGGCAATTTTCTTAGAATCAATAGAGCTTATTCATATCAATAAGAGAAATCTAAGGTGCCCAAAAGAAAGTTGGTGCATAAAAGTTGACCATTAAATGACATGAAAAATTGTACAGACTAGTAATAAAAACGCAAATTAAAATAAGCCTTTTTCACTATCAAACCAACAAAACTTAGAAATACAAGGCAAATCTATCTAGAAAGATATGAATATTTGTGTAACAGAGTTTTTTTCTATGATGTTTGGCAACAAGTTTATTATTGTTATACTTTTACATAATTTTCAAAATTTCCACAATAAGAAATGAACTTTTACATTCTAGAAAGGCATTAAGGATTTAAAAAATAACAGATTTACCTCAATTAGTTATTTTATACATCCACTGGGAAAACCAAATGAAAAAGACACTTTTATTTCAAATTATTCTCATTTAACAAGTCTTTCCATTTTTGAAAATACGTATTCTGAATGTACAATGCAGAGGAATTTAATTACATTTAATTTTAAATTCTATCGAATTCATTTGTTTTTCCTCATTTGTTGTCAGCGTTTTCCCAGAAACGTCATGAAAGTTTTGCACCCTTAAAATCTTAGAGTGTTGCCTTCCAGCACTTTTGTTGGTTCAAAAATGTCAACCCCTAGATAAGTTAGGGAGAGTTGGTGGGGACCAAGAGGACCTTGACCGTTACTAAAAAATTACACAGGAGAGGTACTTGTGCCTCAGGGTTTTGCCCTTTCTATTCTCACTGCCCGAGATGCTGTGCCCTCAGGTATTAGAATAATTCTGACTTGTATTTTTAATTTCCTTGCAGATTTATCATCTTCTCAGAGAGGCCCTTCTTCATCATCCTATTTAAAATTAACCCATCTCCTCTGATATTTCCTCTTGGCCTTCTGTGTTTTCTGCTTCTCCATAGCATTTGTTTATCCATGTGTTATATATTTTATATATTTGCTGTTTGCTTGCTTACCCTGTTTCTACCCACTAGAATGTAAGCTCTATGAGAGAAGGGATTTCCGCATTTTGTTAATTATTATATTCCCCTGCCTCAATAATATCTGGTGAATAAATGGATAGATGGAATGTGTGGAACAATGGATAGATGAATGGATGGATGGATGGATGGAAATAGGGAAGGAAGGATGGAAGGATGAATGGAATGAAGGGTGGGTGGAGGGGTTACTATGAATTAGAGAATAAAAGATTGATCACATTA
>NW_020256326.1:0-1078 GCF_003255815.1 Theropithecus gelada
AACAAGGTTTAAAGGAAGGGACAACAAGGAAACCTCTTATCTCAGTGGGGTATTGCATAGTAGAAGACATTAATTTAAAGTCCTTTAATGGGCAAGAAACAATGCTAGTGTCACTTATCTGAAGTGGACAAAGGTTTAAGTGAAGATTTCCTTACAGCTTCCCTAGACTGATATGCTGTAATAGAAAATCAGCTAGGGGGTAAGATAAATAAGAGCTCTCTGCTTGCTTAAAGCAGTAATATTAATAATAATGGTAAGAATAGTAGTCATAGGAGTTTCAGTTAATGATGCCAATAAGCATGTGCTAGGCACTGAATTAAATGCCATATATATCTTCCTTACTTATGCACAGCCAACTTTGAAGGATGTATTCTCCTACTTTTCATATATGACAACATGCGTGGTGGTAAATAAGATTCCCAAGGTCACACACCTAGCAAGTAAGAAAGCTAGGGATTAAACCCAGTCTTGTGTGAATCCAAAGCCTACCTCTTATCTCTTTATCACCCACCTATGGCTTGCCTTCATTAAAGGAAAAGTGTATCCACTTAAAACTATCTTCACTCCCTCTCTCCATACCAATTAAAAATAAAAACATCAAAATACACACTGGCAATAAAAAAGGAAAAAAGCTGTGAACCCATAGTGTGTGGGAATAGCAATTAATTGTCATGTAGGGATAAGCTAACATTAATATTCTTCAAAGAAGGCAACTTAAAGTAGAGTCATTGAAAAGACAAAAGGATTCTCAACTCCTATTTATGTTCCATACAGCAGATTTATCAGAAAAGCATAGAAGACACAGAGGTTAAAAACTACTAGAAAGGGTTAAGAAGTTCAATACTGAGTCATAAAGTAAACTAAAAGTTAAAGTTAACATTTCATAAAATTAATATGAAATCCCTTTAGCTAACATAATATCAGGTAACCAAAATGTCATACAACAAATAACATCAGTCAATACAATAAGAGAAGATGAATCCTACTAAAACTGTTCTTCACGTTGCCCAGTCCAAATAATTGTTTTTCTGCTTAACTGATTTGTGTTGATACTGATCACTATGTCCCAATAAGTATA
>NW_020256327.1:0-1078 GCF_003255815.1 Theropithecus gelada
TCATACACATGTGTGCAAACATACATATACAGTATGCTTATGTATATGTATAAAGCTAAGCTGGAAATAGTTGGTTAAAAAAAACAAACAACAGGTGCTGGAGAGGATGTGGAGAAACAGGAACACTTTTACACTGTTGGTGGGATTGTAAACTAGTTCAACCATTATGGAAAACAGTATGGCGATTCCTCAAGGATCTAGAACTAGATGTACCATATGACCCAGCCATCCCATTACTGGGTATATACCCAAAGGATTATAAATCATGCTGCTATAAAGACACATGCACACGTATGTTTATTGTGGCACTATTCACAATAGCAAAGACTTGGAATCAACCCAAATGTCCATCAGTGACAGATTGGATTAAGAAAATGTGGCACATATACACCATGGAATACTATGCAGCCATAAAAAAGGATGAGTGCGTGTCCTTTGTAGGGACATGGATGCAGCTGGAAACCATCATTCTCAGCAAACTATCACAAGAACAGAAAACCAAACACCGCATGTTCTCACTCATAGGTGGGAACTGAACAATGAGATCACTTGGACTTCGGAAGGGGAACATCACACACCAGGGCCTATCATGGGGAGGGGGGAGGGGGAAGGGATTGCATTGGGAGTTATACCTGATGTAAATGACGAGTTGATGGGTGCAGCACACCAACATGGCACAAGTATACATATGTAACAAACCTGCACATTATGCACATGTACCCTAGAACTTAAAGTATTATAATAATAAATAAATAAATAAATAAAAAGAGAGAGCATGGTCCTGCTGACATGTTGATTTTGGACTTCTGGCCTCCAGAGCTGTGAGAATAAATTTCAGTTGTTTTAAGCCAGGAAAAAAAAAAAAAAACAAAACACACATACACACACACACACACACACACACACACACAGGAAAGGTGGTTTTGAGAAAAAGAAAAAAAAATCCTTAAAAATGGATTTGCCAAAAGAAAAATGTAGACAAGAGAAACCTCTAGAATCATACACATGTGTGCAAACATACATATACAGTATGCTTATGTATATGTATAAAGCTAAGCTGGAAATAGTTGGTTAAAAA
>NW_020256328.1:0-1077 GCF_003255815.1 Theropithecus gelada
ACTTCAGTTCCCTTTGAAGACTATAGGGCCAAAGGAAATATCCTTCGTTAACAAAGATAAAGAAGCTTTCTGAGAAACTTCTTTGTGTTCTGTGAAATCATCTCACAGAGTTACAGCTTGCCCCTCAAGAAGCCTTTCGCTAAGACAGTTCTTGTGGAATGGCAAAATGATATTTGGAAGCCCATAGAGAACTATGTTAAAAAAGGAAATATCATCAGATGAAATCTGTAAAGAAGCTTTCTGAGAAACTGCTTAGTGTTCTGTTAATTCATCTCAGAGAGTTACATCTGTATTTCGTGGATCTCTTTGCTAGCCTTATTTCTGTGGAATCGGAGAACTGATATTTCGAATCGCTTTGAAGACTATAGGGCCAAAGGAAATATCCTCCGATAACAAAGAGATAGAAGCTTTCTGAGAAACTTCTTTGTGTTCCGTGAAATCGTCTCACAGAGTTACAGCTTTCCCCTCAAGAAGCCTTTCGCTAAGACAGTTCTTGTGGAATTGACAGAGTGATATTTCGAAGCCCATAGAGGGCTATGGTGAAAAAGGAAATATCCTCAGATGAAATCTGGAAAGAAACTTTCTGAGAAACTGCTTAGTGTTCTGTTAATTCATCTCACAGAGTTGCATCCGTATTTCGTGGATCTCTTTGCTAGCCTTATTTCTGTGGAATCTGAGAACAGATATTTCGGATCCCTTTGAACGGTATAGGGCCATAGGAAATATCCTCCGATAACAAAAGGAATGAAGCTATCTGAGAAACTTCTTTGTTCTGTGAAATCATCCCACAGAGTTACAGCTTCCACTCAAGAAGCCTTTCGCTAAGACTGTTCTTGCTGAATTGGCGAATTGATATTTGGAAGCCCTTAGAGGGCTATGGTGAAAAAGGAAATATCCTCAGATGAAATCTGGAAAGAACGTTTCTGAGAAACTGCTCTGTGATGTGTGACTTCTACTCACAGAGTTACATCTGTATTTCGTAGATCGCTTTGCTAGCCTTCTTTCTGTGGAACCTGAGAACAGATATTTAGGTTCCCTTTGAAGACTATAGGGCCAAAGGAAATATCCTTCGATAAC
>NW_020256329.1:0-1077 GCF_003255815.1 Theropithecus gelada
TGTTGAAAAAGGAAATATCCTCAGAGGAAATCTGGAAAGAAGCTTTCTGAGAAACTGCTGAGTGTTCTGTTAATTCATCTCACAGAGTTACATCTGTATTTCGTGGATCTCTTTGCTAGCCTTTTTTCTGTGGAATCTGAGAACAGATATTTCGGATCCCTTTGAAGACTATAGGGCCAAAGGAAATATCCTCCGATAACAAAGAGAAAGAAGCTTTCTGAGAAACTTCTTTGTGTTCTGTGAAAGCATCTCACAGAGTTACAGCTTTCCCCTCAAGAAGCCTTTCGCTAAGACAGTTCTTGTGGAATTGGCAAAGTGATATTTGGAAGCCCATTGAGGGCTATGGTGAAAAAGGAAATATCCTCATATGAAATCTGGAAAGAAGCTTTCTGACAAACTGCTGAGTGTTCTGTTAATTCATCTCCCAGAGTTACATGTGTATTTCGTGGATCTCTTTGTTAGCCTTATTTCTGTGGAATCTGAGAACAGATATTTCGGATCCCTTTGAAGACTATAGGGCCAAAGCAAATATCCTCCGATAACAAAGAGAAAGAAGCTTTCTGAGAAACTTCTTTGTGTTCTGTGAAAGCATCTCACAGAGTTACAGCTTTCGCCTCAAGAAGCCTTTCGCTAAGACAGTTCTTGTGGAATTGGAACAGTGACATTTTGAAGCCCATAGAGGGCTAGGGTGAAAAAGGAAATATCCTCAGATGAAATCTGGAAAGAAGCTTTCTGAGAAACTGCTGAGTGTTCTGTTAATTCATCTCACAGAGTTACGTCTGTATATCGTGGTTCTCTTTTCTAGCCTTATTTCTGTGGAATCTGAGAACAGATATTTCGGATCACTTTGAAGACTATAGGGCCAAAGGAAATATCCTCCGATAACAAAGAGAAAGAAGCTTTCTGAGAAACTTCTTTGTGTTCTGTGAAATCATCTCAGAGATTTACACCTTTCCCCAAAAGATGCCTTTCGCTAAGACAGTTCTTGTGGAATTGGCAAAGTGATATTTGGAAGCCCCTAGAAGGCTACGGTGAAAAAGGAAATATCCTCAGATGAAATCTGGAAAGAAGATTTCT
>NW_020256330.1:0-1077 GCF_003255815.1 Theropithecus gelada
GGTAAGAACTCTTTGTTGCCTCAGGTTATCGACAGGTCTGTGTAATGCCCAGTGCCCTGAATTCTGTACCCAGCTCCAGAAAGAAAGATGAAGCTGAACAAAAGTACACTGACAAGCTGGACTGGACTGACAAAACTAGTCTGAAGTTTGGGTACCCTAATGAGGAGCACAAGCACCAGTCAAGACAAGGGTCTCAGGAAAAGCTCTTAGTGAATTGCAAAGAGGCTCCCAGAGGAAAGAGAAAACGCAGCATCATTTCTATGTCCTGAGTGGTCATGAATGGCTCTGCTTCCTTATCAAAACCCTGACATAAGACTCATAAAAAGCTTGTACGATTTTTTTTCCTCAAAAAAGCACTCTCCTGTCTTCCTCTCCCCCTAAAAAACACACTATGTCTGATAGTTGCCATTTACCCAGATAAATTTAGTTAAATACCAACCTTCATTTTCTTTCAGGAATTAATATTTTACTGTTACTTTCTTTGATTGACTCAGCAAGATTTATAACTAGTTCGTTTTCCAGGATAAATTATTCATCAATAAGATTCTTCAAAGATATGTATACTTTTCTATCAATGAAATTTATGTCTAGTCATTTAAAGTTTAAAGATGAATGAAACTATTGTGTCAATGAATGATACAGACATGGACTTTAAAACATTTTATTGAATATATTTTTTTAAAAAATTATAATGATATAGTCTCTTTCTAATGCGCCAATATATTAAGAATGTACTTGGGAAATTTTGGATAAATACATCAGAAATTTATATAAAAATAATAGTCATAAGTGACCTAATTTTTCACAAGTTAAAAAAAAGTCTAGGTTCAAACTGTATCAAAAATGTGCAGTCGTGAGCAAGATGGCCGAATCGGAGCAGCTCCAGTCTCCAACTCCCAGCACCAGCGACACAGAAGACCAGTGATTTCGGCATTTTCAACTGAGGTACTGGGTTCATCTCACTGGGGAGTGCCGGAGGATCGGTACTGGTCAGCTGCTGCAGCCCAACCAGCGAGAGCTGAAGCAGGGTGAGGCATTGCCTCACCTGGGAAGCGCAAGGGGGAAGGGAATCCCTTT
>NW_020256331.1:0-94 GCF_003255815.1 Theropithecus gelada
AAGTGATATTTGGAAGCCCATAGAGGGCTATGGTGAAAAAGGAAATAACCTCAGATGAAATCTGGAAAGAAGCTTTCTGAGAAACTGCTTAGTG
>NW_020256331.1:194-1077 GCF_003255815.1 Theropithecus gelada
CCGATAAAAAAGAGAAAGAAGCTTTCTGAGAAACTTCTTTGTGTTCTGTGAAATCATCTCACAGAGTTACAGCTTTCCCCTCAAGAAGCCTGTCGCTAAGACAGTTCTTGAGGAATTGGAAAAGTTATCCTTGTAAGCCCATAGAGGGCTATGGTGAAAAAGGAAATATCCTCAGATAAAATCTGGAAAGAAGCTTTCTGAGAAACAGCTCTGTGATGTGTGACTTCCACTCAGAGAGTTACATCTGTATTTCGTGGATTTCTTTGCTAGCCTTATTTCTGTGGAATCTGAGAACAGATATTTCGGAACCCTTTGAAGACTAAAGGGCCAAAGGAAATATCCTCCGATAAGAAAGAGAAAGAAGCTTTCTGTGAAACTTCTTTGTGTTCTGTGAAATCAACACACTGAGTTACAGCTTTCCCCTCAAGAAGCCTTTCGCTAAGGCAGTTCTTGTGGATTGGCAAGGTGATATTTGGAAGCCGAAAGAGGTTTATGGTAAAAAAGGAAATATCCTCAGAGGAAATCTGGAAAGAAGTTTTCTGAGAAACTGCTCTGTGATGTGTGACTTCCACTCAGAAAGTTACATCTGTATTTCGTTGATCTCTTTGCTAGCCTTATTTCTGTGGAATCTGAGAACACATATTTCGGATCCCTTTGAAGACTATAGGGCCAAAGGAAATTTACTCCGATTACAAAGAGAAAGAAGCTTTCTGCGAAACTTCTTTGTGTTCTGTGAAATCATCTCACAGAGTTATAGCTTTCCTCATAAGAAGCCTTTCGCTAAGACAGTTATTGTCGAATTGGAAAGTGATATTTGGAAGCCCATAGAGGGCTACGGTAAAAAAGGAAATATCCTCTGATGAAATCTGGAAAGAAGCTTTCT
>NW_020256332.1:0-1077 GCF_003255815.1 Theropithecus gelada
CTCTGTTAATTCATCTCAGAGAGTTACATCTGTATTTCGTGGATCTCTTTGCTAGCCTTATTTCTGTGGAATGTGAGAACAGATATTTCGGATCCATTTGAAGACTATAGGGCCAATTTAATATCCTCCGATAACAAAGAGAAAGAAGCTGTCTGAGAAACTTCTTTGTGTTCTGTGAAATCATCTCACAGAGTTACAGCTTTACCCTCAAGAAGCCTTTCGCTAAGACAGTTCTTTTGGAATTGGTAAAGTGATATTTGGAAGCCCGTAGAGGGCTCTGGGGAAAAAGGAAATATCCTCAGCTAAAACCGGGAAACAAGCTTTCTGAGAAACTGCTTAGTGTTCTGTTAATTCATCTCACAGAGTTACATCTGTATTTCGTGTATCCCTTTGCTAGCCTTATTTCTGGGGAATCTGAGAACAGATATTTCGGATCCCTTTGAAGACTATAGGGCCAAAGGAAATATCTTCCGATAACAAAGAGAAAGACGCTTTCTGAGAAACTTCTTTGTGTTCTGTAAAATCTTCTCACAGAGTTACAGCTTTCCCCTCAAGAAGCCTTTCGCTAAGACACTTCTTGTGGAATTGGCAATGTGATATTTGGAAGCCCATAGAGGGCTATGGTGAAAAAGGAAATATCCTCAGATTAAATCTGGAAAGAAGCTTTCTGACAAACTGCTTAGTGTTCTGTTCATTCATGTCACAGAGTTACACCTGTATTTCGTGGATCTCTTTGCTAGCCTTATTTCTGTGGAATCTGAGAACAGATTTTCGGATCCCTTTGAAGACTATAGGGCCAAAGGAAATATCCTCCGATAACAAAGAGAAAGAAGCTTTCTGAGAACCTTCTTTGTGTTCCGTGAAATCATCTCACAGAGTTACAGCTTTCCCCTCAAGAAGACTTTCGGTAAGAGAGTTCTTGTGGAATTATAAAAGTGATATTTGTAAGCCCATAGAGGGCTATGGTGAAAAAGGAAATATCCTCAGATGAAATCTGGAAAGAAGCTTTCTGAGAAACTGCTTAGTGTTCTGTTAATTCATCTCACAGAGTTACATCTGTATTTCGTGGATCTCTTT
>NW_020256333.1:0-1077 GCF_003255815.1 Theropithecus gelada
AGAACACTAAGCAGTTTCTCACAAAGCTTGTTTCCAGATTTCATCTGAGGATATTTCCTTTTTCACCATAGCCCTCTATGGGCTTCCAAATATCACTTTGCCAATTCCATAAGAACTGTCGTCGCGAAAGGCTTCTTGTGGGGAACGCTGTAACTCAGTGAGATGATTTCACAGAACACAAAGAAGTTTCTCAGAAAGCTTCTTTCTCTTTGTTATCGGAGGATATTTCCTTTGGCCCTATAGTCTTCAAAGGGATCCCAAATATCAGTTGTCAGATTCCACAGAAATAAGGCCAGCAAAGTGATCCACGAAACACAGATGTAACACTGTGAGATGAATTAACAGAACACTAAGCAGTTTCTCAGAAAGCTTCTTTCCAGATTTCATCTGAGGATATTTCCTTTTTCACCATAGCCCTCTAGCGGTTTCCAAATATTACTTTGCCAATTCCACAAGAACTGTCTTAGCGAAAGGCTTCTTGAGCGGAAAGCTGTAATTCTGTCAGATGATTTCACAGAACAGAAAGAAGTTCCTCAGAAACCTTCTTTCTCTTTGTTATCGGAGGATATTTCCTTTGGCCCTATAGTCTTCCAAATAAGGGATCCGAAACATGTGGTCTCAGATTCCACAGAAATAAGGCTGGCAAAGAGATCGAAGAAATACAGATGTAACTCTGTGAGATGAATTAACAGAACGCTAAGCAGTTTGTCAGAAAGCTTCTTTACAGATTTCATCTGAGGATATTTCCTTTTTCACGATAGCCCTCTATGGGCTTAAAATATCACTTTGCTAATTCCACAAGAACTGTCCTCGCGAAAGGCTTCTTGAGGGGAGAGCTGTAACTCTGTGAGATGATTTCACAGAACACAAAGAAGTTTCTCAGAAAGCTTCTTTCTCTTTGTTATCGGAGGATATTTCCTTTGGCCCTGTGTCTTCAAAGAGACCGAAATATCTGTTCTCAAAATCCACAGAAAGAAGGCTAGCAAAGAGATTCACGAAATACAGATGTAACTCTGTGAGATGAATTAACAGAACACTAAGCAGTTTCTCACAAAGCTTCTTTCCAGATTTCATCTG
>NW_020256334.1:0-1077 GCF_003255815.1 Theropithecus gelada
TAGGTTCTGGATATTAGCCCTTTGTCAGATGAGTAGATTGCAAAAATTTTCTCCCATTCTGTAGGTTGCCTGTTCACTCTGATGGTAGTTTCTTTTGCTGTGCAGAAGCTCTTTAGTTTAATGAGATCCCATTTGTCAATTTTGGCTTTTGCTGCCGTTGCTTTTGGTGTTTTAGACATGAAGTCTTTGCCCATGCCTATGTCCTGAATGGTACTACCTAGGTTTTCCTCTAGGATTTTTATGGTATTAGGTCTAACATTTAAGTCTCTAATCCATCTTGAATTAATTTTCGTATAAGGAGTAAGGAAAGGATCCAGTTTCAGCTTTCTACTTATGGCTAGCCAATTTTCCCAGCACCATTTATTAAATAGGGAATCCTTTCCCCATTTCTTGTTTCTCTCAGGTTTGTCAAACATCAGATGGCTGTAGATGTGTGGTATTATTTCTGAGGACTCTGTTCTGTTCCATTGGTCTATATCTCTGTTTTGGTACCAGTACCATGCTGTTTTGGTTACTGTAGCCTTGTAGTATAGTTTGAAGTCAGGTAGCGTGATGCCTCCAGCTTTGTTCTTTTGACTTAGGATTGTCTTGGAGATGCGGGCTCTTTTTTGGTTCCATATGAACTTTAAAGCAGTTTTTTCCAATTCTGTGAAGAAACTCATTGGTAGCTTGATGGGGATGGCATTGAATCTATAACTTACCTTGGGCAGTATGGCCATTTTCACGATATTGATTCTTCCTATCCATGAGCATGGTATGTTCTTCCATTTGTTTGTGTCCTCTTTTATTTCACTGAGCAGTGGTTTGTAGTTCTCCTTGAAGAGGTCCTTTACATCCCTTGTAAGTTGGATTCCTAGGTATTTTATTCTCTTTGAAGCAATTGTGAATGGAAGTTCATTCCTGATTTGGCTCTCTGTTTGTCTGTTACTGGTGTATAAGAATGCTTGTGATTTTTGCACATTAATTTTGTATCCTGAGACTTTGCTGAAGTTGCTTATCAGCTTAAGGAGATTTTGGGCTGAGATGATGAGGTTTTCTAAATATACAATCATGTCATCTGCAAACAGGGACAATTTG
>NW_020256335.1:0-1077 GCF_003255815.1 Theropithecus gelada
AGCGATTCATTTAACTCTTTCCTCCAGGGGGCAAGTCGTATATCCTCATCCAGATATGTGGGAAGTTCCGTGAATACATCTGCAAATATCTTATGATGAGATGCTCTTCTCCCCGCCGGGCGCCTGACTGTAGTGAAGGAAAGCTTGAAAGTGAACACCAACCAGGCTTATGCTGACCTCCTCTCCTACCCATGGTTTCGTGCCCCTGTGTCTGTCCCACTGCCAAGGTAACCTGAAATTACTAGAGGAGGTGAGCGCTGAAGTCAATGTCCTCAGAGCCAAGGATATTGTCCTCTAGAGCCAAGTTCACCCCTTTACTTGGCAGGGCCTCCAAGAGATGAGCTGCTGTCCACCCCATCAGCCCTCACCACCAGACCACCAGGAAGGACAGACGCTCAGGTGCCAGAGCTGCTGCCACCGCCCCCCAAGACACCACAAACAGTCCCTTCACTGCTTCCAGTTGTGTCCGCCTCTGCGCGCTGCCCCCAAACTCCTTGCAGATTTGAAAACTGAGGAATAAAAATGAGCAACACTTGCCCTGAGCCACCTATTGCTCCATTCACATCCTGATTTTCTGGGTCACCAATTTTCCAGTTTTTTTTTTAAATTAAACTTTTAATTTTCAGATGATTGTAGATTCACATGTGCTTGTAAGAAGTACTACAGAGAGCTCTTGAACTGTCTTCCCTGGTTCCCCTGCAGTGGTAGCATCTTGCAAAACTGTAGTACAATATTGGGTTATCTTTTTGTGGTTGTTTTGTTTTGCTTTGCTATGAGATGGAGTCTTGCCCTGTGTGGAGGCTGGGGTGCAGTGGCATGATCTCAGCTCACTGCAACCTCCACCTCCCAGGTTCAAGCAATTCTTCTGCCTCATAATCCCAGGGAGCTGGGATTACAGGTGCCCGCCACCACACCTGACTAATGTTTTTGTATTTTTAATAGAGACGGGGTTTC
The DNA here is from genome assembly GCF_003255815.1 of Theropithecus gelada. Lineage (NCBI taxonomy): Eukaryota > Metazoa > Chordata > Mammalia > Primates > Cercopithecidae > Theropithecus > Theropithecus gelada. Next base: position 955 of record NW_020256335.1, read on the forward strand.
ACCATGTTGGCCAGGCAGGTTTCAAACTGCTGACCTCAGGTGATCTGCCCGCTTTGGCCTCCCAAAGTGTTAGGATTACAGGCGTGAATCACTGTGCCTGGCCCAATTTTTTTTTTTTTTTTT
>NW_020256336.1:0-7188 GCF_003255815.1 Theropithecus gelada
TATATATGTTATACATGTAACATATATATGTATATGTTATATATGTAACATGTGTATATATGTGTGTTTGTGTGTGTGCATATATATATATAAAACACCTCAGGTTACAAAATCAATGTACACAAATAAGTAACACTGCTATACACTAATAACAACCCAGCTGAGAAAAGAAAGAAAACTCTTTTCCTTTTACAATAGCAGCAATTAAATAAATAAAACTTAAGAATGTACTTATAAACCAACCAAAATACCTACAACCAATTAGTCTTTGACCAATCATATAAAAACATAAATTGGGGAAAGGAAACCCTATTTAATAAATTGTGCTTGGAAATCTGTCTAGCCACATGTAGAAAAATAAAACTAGATTTCTATCTCTCACCTAATAAAAAAATCAATTCAAGATGCATTAAAATCTTAAATCTAAGATCTGAAACTATAAAATCCCTAGAAGATAGCCTAGGAAAAACTTTTCTGGACATTGGTCTAGGCAAATAATTCATGACTACATCCCCAAGAAGCAATTGCAACAAAAACAAAAATTAATAAAAGGGACTTAATTAAACTGAAGCTCTTCTGTACAGCAAAAGAAGTAATCATCAGAGTAAGCAGACAATGCACAGAATGGGAGAAAATATTTGCCGACTCTGCAGGTGACAAAGGACTAATATTGAGAATCTACCAGGAACTAAAATCAGCAAGAAACAAAAAATAAAAAATAAAAAATCCCATCAAAAGTGAAAACATGACATGAATAGACATTTCCCAAAAGAATATAGACAAATGACCAATAAACATAGGAAAAATGCCTAACATTAGTAATCATCAAGGAACTGCAAATTAAAACCACAATCTACCTTATCCTGAAAGAATGGCCACTATTAAAAAGTCAAAAAACAATAAACGTTAACATGGACGTGGTAAAAAAGAAATGCTTATATACTGTTGGTTGGAATGAGAATTAGTACAACCTGTATGGAAAAAAAGTATAGAAATTTCTTAAAGAACTAAAGGTTGGTCTACCATTTGATCCAGCAATCCCATTACTGGGTATCTATCCAAGGGAAAATAAGATGTCATTATATCAAAAAGATGCCTGAACGTCTATGATTATTACAGCATAATTCACAATTGCAAAAACTATGGAACCAATCTAAGTGCCCAATGACCAATGAATAGATAAAGAAAATGTGGTATACATACACCATGGAATACTACTCAGCCATAAAAAAAAAAATGAAATTATGTCTTTTTCAGCAATTTGGACAGAGCTGGAGGCCATTATTCTAAGTAACGTAACTCAGGAATGAAAATCAAATACTGTATGTTCTCACTCATAAATGGGAGCTAAGTGTACACAAAGGCAAAAGGGACTATGGAGACATGGACAGGAAAGAGTAGAAGGGAGAGAAAGGGACAAAAAGTATATATTGGGTGCAAATTACACTATTTGATGACAGCTGCTCTAAAATCTCAGACTTCACCACTATATAATTCATTCATGTAACCAAAAACCACTTGTACACCAAAAGCTACTGGAAAAAAAAATTTAAAAAGAGACAATGGGACATAAAAAATATGATGATGGCTGAAAACATTTCCATTTTTTGTAAAAGACATAAATTTCCAGATCTTAGAAGTTCAGTGAATACCCAAGCAGAGAAAAATACAATGAAAATAGTACTAGGGCACATCATAGTTAAACTATTAGAAACCAAATATAAAGAAAAACTCTGGAAAGCAGCCAGAGAAAAATTGCATGTTACAAGCAAGGGAAGAATGATTTGAAGCATCACTGACTTCTCATCAGAAACTATAAAGGCCAGAAGTCACTGGAATAACATCTTTAAAGTGCTTGAAAAAAGCCAGTCAATCCAGAATGCTATGTTCAGTGAATATATCCTTCAACGATGAAGACAAACTAAAGGCATTTTTAGATTAGGAAAAAAAAAAAAAAAAAAAAAAAAAACCTAAGGGAATTCACTGCCAGCAGATCTGTGCTACAAAGAATGCTAAAGGAAGTTGTTCTTCAGAATAGAAACACAGATGTTCAGGAAAGAATAAAAAACACTTGAAATGATACATATGTGGATAAACATTAAATACGATTTTTCTAGTCATTTCTTTAGAATACATATAATTAATCAAAACAAAAATCATTACCTTGTATTGTGTGGTTTATAGTATATGCAGATATAATACATTTGATTCTACAGCAAAAGGATGAAGGAAGTAGGTAATGTACTTATTCTTACTTTTTTTTTGAGATGGTGTCTCACTCTGTTGCCCAGGCTGGAGTCCAGTGGCGTGATCTCTGCTCACAGAAAGCTCCGCCTCCCAAGTGGCTGGGACTACAAGCACCCACCACCATGCCCAGCTAATTATTATTATTATTTTTAGTAGAGACGAAGTTTCACCTTGTTAGCCGGGATGGTCTGGATCTCCTGACCTCGTGATCCACCGACGTCGGCCTCCCAAAGTGCTGTGATCTTACATTTTATGTGAAATAGTCAAAGTTAACAAAGTACACTATGTACACTGGAAATATAAGGATGTATAATTCTAGAGCTACTATTAAAACCACAATGCAAAGTCACAAATTAAAAAGCTCATCTATGTTTTAAAATGTAATTGTAAAAAATCCCAGAAAAATTCAACTTCATGCAATAAGGTGGATGAAAGTCGAGACATCCTGAGCAAAAGAAGCCAAACACAATAATAAACACTCCATGATTCTACTCACATGACATTCTACAACGGACGAACTAACTGCATCTTCAGCAAGAAGAAACTGTTGGCTCTTTGGGTGGAACAACAGGGCGACATGATGGATGACTAATTGGAAAGGGGAAAAACGGATTTTTCTGAGGTGATGAAAATTTCCAGTATCTATTTTGTATAATGGCTACACATTTGTCAAAACTCATCAAATTGAACACTTAAGATCTGTACGCTTTACTGTATGTAACTACACCTCAATTAAAAATTAAGTTGAAAATATATTGACACCAGGCAGGCCTGATGAAAATGTAAGATTGCTAAGTGAATTAATGAGAGACTGCCCTAGGTAAGTAAATAATTTGTAATAAAATATTCATCTAATCTATAACCTATGATCAGGCAAAAGCAAATCATTTGTTATTAAAACAGCCAGTCTCCTGCACCTGAAAAAATTCCTGTGTCTATGCTGTTCTTCCTGCTTGAGGAAATCTCTCTCCCAAGCATACTTCATTTCTGCCAAAATCCTACTCATCTTGAGGTCCTATATCAGTAGGCATATATTCCAAGCAATTTTCTCTTTTATCTCAACCTTTAACATTATAGGACAGTGTGGCTCCCTTATTCTACTTATATGCTGTATTTTAAAAATTTCATATGTATTATTTCTTCTAAGGTTAATTTTTCACTAATATCTTTCTCAATTAGTTCCATAGTATTGGCAATTTCTGTGTGTTTGTGTTTTGTTGTTGTTGTTGTTTTTCTTTTCTTTTTTTTTTTTTGAGATGAATTCTCACTCTGTTGCCCAAGTTGGAGAGCAGTGGCGCCAGCTCAGCTCACTACAAGCTCCACCTCCTGGGTTCACACCATTCTCCTGCCTCAGCCTCCCGAGTAACTGGGACTACAGGCACATGCCACCACGCCAGGATAATTTTTGTATTTTTAGTAGAGACGGGGTTTCACCATGTTGGCCAGGATGGTCTCAATCTCTTTGACCTCGTGATCCCCTCACCTCAGCCTCCCAAAGAGTTGGGATTACAGGAGTGAGCCACTGCGCCTGGCTGGCAATTTCTATTTTAAAAGCAGCAGTCATTACTACCAGTCTTCCACCATGCCTCATCAATAAGCATTTCTCTCCTGACATGTTTATTTAGGTTAATGGAATTGTTACAAAACAGCTGACTCTAGCAAGAAACCCCTGAAGACACGGTTCTTGACTCTACCTTCTTCCTCACATTTCTAGACATTTCTCTTTAACTACATTAGTTCATACTTCTCTTCCAACATAGCAAGTTCCTCCCTAGACTGTAAATTCTCTCTAAACAAAGGGTTATGTTTGTTCATATCTATATAGCCAATGCAACACAATGCTGACTCATAAATTATTAGTTAATTTTAAAAGTTCTCTTATTTTTTTTTCATTTCTGTCTACTAACTTGGTCTCTCTAATGTATCCAAAACACATAATTTTATTTCTGCTTTGGTTCTTTTGCAATTCTCGGTTCCCTCTGCCTAGAACATTTCATCACAGGAAAAATATTCGAACAGCTCCCTCACTTATTTCATATTCTTGTTTCCTCCATAGTCTGACATTTTAAAATATGTTCATGAGAATGGGGTGTGAGGTGCTGGTGTGGATATATTCCAGGTAGTAAGTAAGTTCTGTAATGCTTGGGACTTGGTTTATTTTTCAACACTGTAGCTCCAAGTTTTAAGAATGCAGCCGGGCGCAGGGTCTCACGCCTGTAATCCCAGCACTTTGGGAGGCCGAGGCAGGCGGATCACCTGAGGTCAGGAGTTCCAGACCAGCCTGGCACATGGCGAAACCCTGCCTCTACTAAAAATACAAAAATCAGCCAGGTCTGGTGGCACGGGCCTGTAATCCCATCTACTCCAGAGGCTGAGGCAGGAGAAGCTCTTGAACTCAGGAGGCGGAGGTTGCAGTAAGCTGAGATCGTGCCACTGCACTCAAGCTTAGGTGACAAAACAAGACTCTGTCTCAAATAAATAAATAGAATTTTAAAATAAAATAAAATACATCTGGTATAATGTAGGTGCTCAATTATTTCTTAAATGAATAAATGATCTTTTAAATAATTAGCTGATTAATTAAGAATTCCCCATTCCCACCTACACAATTACTTCAGCATGTCAGGCACTTCTTAATTCTTCCTTATGTTATATGAGGAATAATAGAAAGGGATCTTAATTTGTATATCCATGAGCCAAATTCTACCGCTTAACGCAACTTCTGCAGTCCACATCATCTTCTATAGGGCTGGGAATTTGACTTTGATAAATGTTAAATCAAATTATAATAATCTTCTATTTTAACATTTGTTAAAGTTTTCTAATATCCATGAGATCATTCAAGTATTTTTTGGGGGGGAATAGATTGCTCCTCAAAACATATTTCCAGCCTCATTCTCCAGCTATGATAATCACAGGAATATTCTATGACATAGCCACAGTAGACATTTTGCTATCCTGAATGTACGGTTTTATTTATGCTTAGGAACTTTCCCAGCAGATGCTATTTGTATCTGGAAGCGCCATTATCTTCTTACTACAGATTTTCTGGTATCAATAATGTAATGTCCTTGATTCTATGATGGTAAGTCAAATACAATGCAGATATTAATATAAGAGTACAGTTGTATCATACATTTAAGCAAAACTTGAGGTCATAAGGGGATAACAGGAGCCTCAGTGTTCAAGATTAGAAAGGATCATAAACGCAGAAATCCAGAAACTTTAAACAATGGCAACATAGATTTCAAATAAGCTGACACCAAAATAATGATGTTTTTAAAATTTTTGTTTTTATTTTTGTTTTAAGTAACTCTGAATGTCTCATGGTTTGTAAGGATAGTCAAATAATAAATTTTACTCAGAAATAAAACCAAAGTTTGTTTTATATACCTTGATATTTATTGAATACATAATGATTTAAAGTTTTCATAGAAATCCTTACCGGGATGTTTAAATTACATAAAATTTTTTGTGATTAAGTAACAAAACACTTGTTACATCTTAAGCAAAATTTTTCAATTGAAAAATAATGATTGCCATAGACTGGAGTTCTAATCATCAGTTTACATCCAAATTTTGCATATTTTGTATTCTTTTTATTAAAAGTTCTATAAAAAGTCAGCAGGTATATGAAAGAGAAAATAGAACCTTACCACTGCAAAAAATATTAGTTTAGTGGCCTTAACTGCCATCTTGTGGTATAATAGCTTCATCTCACATTGTACACATGTTCTCTAGGCATTTCAAAATAGTTTCTTAATATATAGAGTAAGTATAAAGGTTGGCTTTATTTTTCTACATTTGATTTTTAAAAATACTTGAATATATCAATTTTATTGTTTCTCTATGCACACATTTACTTGTTACTGAAAATGGAAAAACAATAACACACGGCTTCTTTTAATACAATTCAAATTTTTGAAAGTCAGAAAATCAAATTATTATGCTCTTGCAAACTACCCAGTGTTTTTTTCCCCAAGTTACTTTGTTACAGATTCTTGATGTTGGGTTACATTTTGCTGATTTCAGCCTTCCAAGACACATGGGAACACTTAGGACCTATTGATGCTTCTTTGGGTCAAATCAAAGAGTGGAGCTAAAGTATATTGAAGTTATTCAAATACATTCAAACTATACAGATCCCTTATGAATTACTGGTAACACAGTAGAAAGGAAAAGACATATGAAGAAAAATACATAAAAGAACTCATTATCAAAATTATTGTTATAGTCTGTAATAGTATAGAGTAGCTTTCTCAACTGCTGAATAATAATATTACCAGCAAGAGTAAAAAGTACAATTAAAAAAAATGATGGCTGAATCTGCTCAGTGTCATAATTCCCTATTCTAGCATTCTCAGAAGAATCCCACCCAGTGCATGCAGAAAGTGCAGCCGCATCTGAATGGTTCCCTTCTCAATTCAGTCTGAACTCCTCTAAGCCCAGTGTCTGTTAGTTCTCTTTGAAGCTGAGAAAATCTGTGTACTAACAGGTATCAATTTTACCACCCTTTCTTTCTGCACAGATAACTGTGTTCTCACTCCCTTCCCCCTGTAAGGCAAGCTATCTCTGATATCCTGGAAAATAATTTCTCTTCTACCCTGTTGTTGAGGTAAACCTTCTGACAGATGAAGATCAGTTGGGAATTTGGTACCAGGATTGACAGTCAAGTTACTACGGTTCTTTATCGACATGTTGGAGCAGAAGTTATGAGAGTCCTCTGAATCATCCTGAGAATTTTCTTTAGTAAGCATTTGTAAAGATTCTGGGATCAAGGGTGGGTTAAGCTTTGTGATGGTTTCATAGGTGGTCTAGTCACAGCGCTATGCTTCTTCTGGATCTTTGGGTCCCAACACAAGGTGATACTAGACTCTCAAATTGCCACCAGGTAGTCTGGAAAGAACTGTGTAGCCCAGAAATAACTTGAAAACCCAAACT
>NW_020256337.1:0-1077 GCF_003255815.1 Theropithecus gelada
GGTGGCGGGCGCCTGTAGTCCCAGCTACTCAGGAGGCTAAGGCAGGAGAATGGTGTGAACCTGGGAGGCGGAGCTTGCAGTCAGCAGAGATTGTGCCACTGCACTCCAGCCTGGGCGACAGAGACTCAGTCTCAAAGAAAAAAAAAAAAAAAATTAGCAGGGCATGGTGGCAGGTGCCTGTAGACCCAGCTACTCGGGAGTCTGGGGCAGGAGAATGGTGTGAACCCACGAGGCGGAGCTTGCAGTGAGCGGAGATCGCGCCACCGCACTCCAGCCTGGGGACAGAGCAAGACTCCGTCTCAAAAAAAAAAAAAAAAAAAAAAAGTTAAATATCTCCACAGGTAGCTTACTCTATGTTCACCCTATCGTTGGTTTTTTAGGAACAAACTCCATTTGGCTAGAATATATCATCCTTTTCATGCATTGCTGGATACTACTTGTCCATATTTTGGTGAGAATTCTTGACTATTTTCCTCTAGAGTGATTACATATAAGGGCACATGAGAACTCTGTTGAAATGTTCTGTAGCTTGATTGAGGTGATAAGTGACCTGTGTCAAAACTCATTAAAGTATACAGTTAAAAGCAGTGCTTCTTATGGTACCCAAGTTACACCTCAACATTGATTAAAAATCCTCTCAGAGACCAAATATATATGGGTAAAATAACAAGACATCTGGATTTGTTTAAAATACTTTGGCACATAAACAGGGGGAAGGGATAAATCTAACAAAACTATCTATGGTTTTAAAATTTATCGAATCTGGATGAAGGCAACATGGGGATTCATATTACCATTCTCCCAATTTTGCTACCCATTTGAGATTTTTCATAATACTAGTTTACAGAAAAAGCATTAATCATATTGCTAATTCTATGCTTACCAAAAAATTGCCTAAAATAATCTTATAGGAACAAACTTCATTTGAAAATACTCAAAAGTCACCAGCATTCAAGAAACTGCCCAATCAAGAAAAAGCCACATTAGAAACAGGAGGCAGTTGGCTGGGCACAGTGGCTTTCCTGTAATCCCAGCACTTTGGGAGGCTGATGCATGTGGATCGCTTGATCCCAGGAG
>NW_020256338.1:0-1077 GCF_003255815.1 Theropithecus gelada
GAAATTTATCTTCAGATGACAAAGCTGCCTTAGTCCCTTTTTGTGTTACTATATTAGGAATACCTGAGGCTGCCGGGCGCGGTGGCTCAAGCCTGTAATCCCAGCACTTTGGGAGGCCGAGACGGGCGGATCACGAGGTCAGGAGATCGAGACCATCCTGGCTAACATGGTGAAACCCCGTCTCTACTAAAAAATACAAAAAACTAGCCGGGCGCGGTGGCGGGCGCCTGTAGTCCCAGCTACTCGGAAGGCTGAGGCAGGAGAATGGCGTGAACCCGGGAGGCGGAGCTTGCAGTGAGCAGAGATCCGGCCACTGCACTCCAGCCTGGGCGGCAGAGCGAGACTCCGTCTCAAAAAAAAAAAAAAAAAAAAAAAATTATTAGAAAAAAAAAATTATTATTTTAGAAAAAAATTAACTTGTCTGGTTTCCTCGGCTTTTGACTGTCGTATTTTCTTAGAATGACAGTGTTTGGCCTCTCTCCAGCAGTTCAGAATTAGAAACCTAACCCAATCACGTCTATCCCTTCTCTTATCCAACTTTGCTTTCTCCTTCCTATCTCTTTTTTCTCTTTCTGTACTTTCTGAACAGATACTCAAGCATAATAAGACTACTTTGAACAACAAAGACATTATGTCCTAAGAGGTATGAGTTGTCAATGACTTTGTATTTGGATCAGGAAACAGGAAAAGTAAAGGTACAATAAGCCCAGAGGGTCCCCACTCTCAAATAATGCAGCACATTCCTGCTAAGCTACAGTGGGGTGTTCTGGGCATCACTGGATTCACTGGTGCCACATCATGCATGTACACACCTGACGTTTTCCATCCTGATGACCTGCAGGCTGGACAACACTTAATGCAGTCCATTCTCTGTTGCTGCCTACCAAAGAGAAATATGCAGAAAACAAACAAAGATTTTAAAAAACAGACCCTGTCCCCAATTTTAAGGGCAATATAGAAAAAAAAATGAAGGTGAGCTCATCATGCTAAAAGGAGAAATGCTGTGTCTCTGAACTCAATCTAGAAAGCTTTCTGTTGCCACTTCCCTCTTTTTGTTTTTGCCATTTCCTGCTGAAA
>NW_020256339.1:0-1076 GCF_003255815.1 Theropithecus gelada
AGTAGACTGTGAAATGTTAAGAATGAGTTAAGTTCTGAAGGAAATTGCAACACTAAAAACCATTCAAAAGATCAACAAATCCTGGAGATGGTTTTTTGAAAACAAATCCCAGCCAGTCTCGAGTCCCATCATCCTACGACTTCAGAACTATCGCGAATACAAAAGTAATCACAGAACAGTCCTGCCCAGAAAGAGGAGTTATCCCTAAATATGGTGGCCCTGGGTCAGTCGACCCTTCCTGCTGGACCTCTTCCACATGGGCACTTTCTGCAGGGACTTTGTTGTCCTGCTATTCCACTCTACCCAGTGTCCTGACCCAAGAGACAAGGGGCGTCTGCTGCTGTGTCCACATTTGGAGAAGGAAACCTTGATGGTGTTAGTCAATTATAAGCCAGGCATGACAGCTCACCCCTGTAATCCCAGCAGTTCAGGATGCTAAGGCAAGAGGATTGCTTGAGATCAGAAGTTGGAGACCAGCTTGGACAACATTGTGAGACCCTCATCACTAAAAGATATAAAAATAAGTAAACTTAGCTGGGCCCGGTGATGGGCGCTTGTATTCGCAGGTATTGGGAAGGCTGAGATGGGAAGATCCCTTGAGCTTATGGGTTCAAGGCTGCAGTGAGCTATGATCGCACCACTAGTCTCCAGCCCAGGCCACAGAATGAGATCTTGACTCCAAAAAATACATTGTAAACCTATGCTTACTATGGGTTATTTTATTTATTATTTATTCAATATGTATTTTGATTTTATTTTACTGGCAGCACAATAAACCAGGACACGCAGAAACTGGAAATCACATCCACTTTCCAGTGGTAAAAAGTCCAGTCCAGGGAGGTGAGAAGGAGACAGTCCTCATTAGCGCTGAGGATTCAGGGACAATGAGATGGGCTGGGCAGGAAGGGTTTTTGTTTATTTGTTTGTTTTCTGTGAGTGAATGTAACTTTTTATTATGATAGAGTTGTTTTGTTAAAGAAATAGATGAAAATGATTAAGTAAAATCAAATTGCTCTAAAAGTCTTACAGTGAAAGCAACAGTCCTGCCATTTGTTCTTTCCAGAGACAAGCACTTT